>NC_048583.1:8843436-8908436 GCF_013265735.2 Oncorhynchus mykiss | reverse complement strand
GAGATGAACTGCATCACCGCTTGTCTTTGTGAGAGGTATTGACAGGTTGAAATCACAAGCTGTCTATTTAAGTGACTAGCGCTCAGCTCAAACACCCATACATACCCCACAATACATGCCACCAGAGTTCTCCAAGTCCAAATAATAATGTGTTGTATTATATTATTGCATTTAATTGTGATTGGACCCCAGGAAGAGTAGATGGGGCCTTGGCAACAGCCAATGGGGATCCATAATAAATATAAATACACACACACAATACTGTATTCAGTCTTTGTTGGAGGGATTATCCAAGCAGAATCATTACATATCTTTCTTTATTGTAAATCAGTAATGAGGTTTGAAAGAATTCTGAATGGTTTTATGGTACTAGTTTCACAGGAAGTCTGAAGAGAGGACTATTGATGTCAAAGAAGGTGATTACTTTGAAAGGAAACTTATTACAGATATTTTTTTATTTTTTTCCTCTCAGATGGTAACATGAATGACTAGAGAGAGGATGGCACTAACTTTAGGGTGGATACTTTACGGTATGATGATATTATTTCACAAGGCATGCAGACAGGTGATTGTGATTGCTCTTTGGCGTCGATAAAGGTAATCAGCGTTTATTACCGTTCGTCACAGATAACCAACTGGGCGCACACTGGTTGTATCAACATGCTTTCCACTTCATTTTAATGAAATTACGTTGAACCAACATGGAATAGAAGTTGAATTGACATCTGTGTCCAGTGGGTTGTCTGGAATTTTCTGAAGAGTTGTTTTGATAACCAGCGCAAGAAGCACCTGACATCAGACTCATTGACCCATCAGCTCACGTAACAGTTTCCATGGCAACATCCTATGTTCACAGGTTACATGTGTGAATATGCTTGTGTTTTAATATGTTTGTGTGTTTTAATATGGGCTATAGTGTATTTACAAGTTCACAGTCTCACAGTTCTGCTTAGCTGGGCAGCTCAGCCCAGTTTTATAACAGTAGTTAGAGGGCGAAGCCCCTTATGACGTCCCTAGGAAACCCTGTCCTGTCACTGCCCTGATCACAGATTACCAACCCATATTCACCTCTGTGACTCTGACCCCAGTCTGCACACACACACACACACACACACACACACACACACACACACACACACACACACACACACACACACACACACAGTACCTGCTTTACCCATGGGAGTGGAGGGGGCAGGAGACAGAGGGGAGAGGACAGTGACAGTATCAGATGGTTCTGCCAAGGCCCCCTTGGTGAGGTGTGTATCTGTTCTGTTGTCATGGTAACGTTATATGACTCTGAAGGGTTAATAAGGGTTTGTGTTGGACAGGTCACAGAGTCAGTGATAGCAGCTGATAACTGATGTAAGTTCAGTAGATACAGTGAAGATCATGATAATCACCACCAGATGGAGACAGAGAGGGCGTGTTTCTTAATCATGATAATCACCACTAGATGGAGACAGAGAGGGCGTGTTTCTTAATCATGATAATCACCACTAGATGGAGACAGAGAGGGCGTGTTTCTTAATCATGATAATCACCACTAGATGGAGACAGAGAGGGCGTGTTTCTTAATCATGATAATTGACATTTGTTTGGTAAAAACAGCAGGATAAATACACACGTAGGTAGAGTCCAATCTGTGTTTGTGTTTTGCGTTTCAATGCTTTATTATTTCTAAATGAAATATTTATAAAATATGAATAACAAAAACAAAATGATGCATTTAACTGATAATGCATCCATTTAAACTCTTAAACTCTGCCTGCATGTATCGTCATGTGTTTTAATGTTCCGTCTCCTTGATCCTCATATAATCTGTTCATTATATTAACCATACATGAGTTATGCTTATTTCCCATCCATATTACAATAACAGTGGATGTATGGACTTTGTTACTGTCACCACAATGTAAAAGCTGGGAACATTGATGAGGGGATTAAACATAAATTTGGAAGCTACAGTCTGCGATTGGTACATACATTTTTGGACTTAAATTAATAAATTAATGAAAATTAACGTAAATTAATGACATATCTTCTTTTTTTTTAAATCACAGACCCCCCCCCGGCTGCCCTCATAAACTGTTTGATAACAGAATACAACCGTATTGTAATGAGAACCATGTTTTTATTAAATAACTATTACATGATATTTAGCAGACACTTTTATTACTTTTAACACTTCACATATGGGTCCCGGGAATCGAACCCACAATCCTGGCGTTACAAACACTATGCTCTACAAACCAAGCTACAGAGGACCACACTACACTATGTACAGGGCTGTATTCCGTCATCTGTAGTTTACTAGGGCCGGAGTGGTGATGTCATGTTGTTCCAGAGTGATGATGTCATGTTGTTCCAGTGGTGATGTCATGTTGCTCCAGAGTAGTTATGTCATGTTTTTCCAGAGTGGTGATGTTGTTCCAGAGTGGTGATGTCATGTTGTTCCAGAGTGGTGATGTTGTTCCAGAGTAGTTGTGTCATATTGTTCCAGAGTGGTGATGTCATATTGTTCCAGAGTGGTGATGTGATGTTTTTCCAGAGTGGTGATGTGATGTTTTTCCAGAGTGGTGATGTGATGTTTTTCCAGAGTGGTGATGTGATGTTGTTCCAGAGTGGTGATGTCATATTGTTCCAGAGTGGTGATGTGATGTTGTTCCAGAGTGGTGATGTCATGTTGTTCCAGAGTGGTGATGTCATGTTGTTGTTGTTCCATAGTGGTGATGTCATATTGTTCCAGAGTGGTGATGTGATGTTGTTCCAGAGTGGTGATGTCATATTGTTCCAGAGTGGTAAAGTCATATTGTTCCAGAGTGGTGATGGGATGTTGTTCCAGAGTGGTGATGTCATGTTGTTCCAGAGTGGTGATGTCATGTTGTTCCAGAGTGGTGATATCATATTGTTCCAGAGTGGTGATGTCATATTGTTCCAGAGTGGTGATGTGATGTTGTTCCAGAGTGGTGATGTGATGTTGTTCCAGAGTGGTGATGTCATGTTGTTCCAGAGTGGTGATGTCATATTGTTCCAGAGTGGTGATGTCATGTTGTTCCAGTGGGGATGTCATGTTGTTCCAGAGTGGTGATGTCATATTGTTCCAGAGTGGTGATGTCATGTTGTTCCAGAGTGGTGATGTCATATTGTTCCAGAGTGGTGATGTCATGTTGTTCCAGAGTGGTGATGTCATATTGTTCCAGAGTGGTGATGTCATGTTGTTCCAGTGGTGATGTCATGTTGTTCCAGAGTGGGGATGTGATGTTACAGATTTGGTACAGCGTTGCGCATCATGAAATATGAGACAAATGACAGACAGTAGTGTAGGCTACAAGTATCCAAATAGATTGAACATGAATATATGATTGAAATAGGCCTATTACCTAATGTATTTATATTTGAATGCAGTCATCTTTGTTTTTGTAGTCAACTTTGTTCTGAAGTTATCGGCAATCACAGAGAAATTGACAAAACACGTGACTCTATGTTTAGCAGGCATCTTCGCTGTATAAAGTGACACAGGAGAGCAACAAAACATTTAGCGAAGCACTTAGCTGTTCTACGTGTGGTCCGAGGCAGTGCTTAGACTACGAGTGTTTTCAAGTGCAACGTTAATAACCACGGTTTTGGGAAACAGCTCGGATTTAACGATGTTCCTACAAAGGTTCTGAAGATGAATTTAGCCTTAAGATGACTTTGGGAAACCGGGCCCAGGCTAGTTTCACACGGCTACTAAACTCCCTCCGTATCATAACAAAACAAATAACAGAGTCACCAGTGCAGCAGGACAGCAGAGCTTTTTATTCACGCCAGAGAGGTAAACTGGAGACAAACATTAAAACATCACTATTACAGTGCAAGTAACATGTTGAGAAATTGCCTTGAGAAAAGCTGCTGGCTCTTTTCTACACGAGAAACATTCATTTTCATGGTGGCCTTGGGTACGTTCCCAGATGAAAACTTTGCAGATGCCTGCCAGATCTAACAACACCTGGATAGGTGTTAATAAACATATTATCTTTCCTTATCATATCATACAGTAAGTAACCTGATGCCCAATTGCGCCATCACTAGCTATGTTTCCATTAACTTGTCCAGTGATGTTTTGTAGACATTTAGAAAGTTACCTGCTACGGCGCGTTTCCACTGAACTGTCTTGTGTCGATAAAAACAGATGGACGTAATGACATCACACCTATAGAAAACCTATATCAAAAACGTTGTGGTTGAAGTGTTTCCATTACCCATTTCGGCAAATTGGCAATTAATACATTGGTGATAGTCTGTCTGCCCTCCAACCGATCTGTCTCAGGCAAAAGCCAGCATGAATAGAATGCAGGAATTGACTGATATTTGGCATATTCTAATAATGATCATCATGTGCCAACGTATCGCCACGGTGCCACAGTGAAACTTGCACTCTACTAGATCTGAAATAATTGGATGTTGAAACTTGTATCCAGCCAATCAGAAAAGCAAGGCGAAGCAATTCAGGCATTCTGGAAAGTCAGGACAAGGATCCTGCAAAGAAACATTGTGTTTATAGTTGAGAAATAGCTTTAGCAAGCAGTAGGCATTTAGAATCACGTGGAGAGGGGAGCATTATGGTTAAGTGATAACATCACATGCCCCGTATACCGTCAACATTATTCGGCAATCATCATTTATATAAAAATTGTAAAAAATCATCATCGTTTGATGAAATAAAGAAAGTTTAAAGAAAGACAAAATCCCCTCCTGTCGAAAGGATAAAACGTTGTTGATCTTCAGAAAGTTAAGGCAAAGCGCCCGATATAGGAGGGGAATCGTCTCGAGTGGCGCAGAAAAGGAATATAATATTGCGGATAAAGTTCTGAAAGGCACAATTTCACGTGTACAACATCTAAAGACCTGCATCACTATACTGAGATCTTTGCCGTTTCTAAAAGGACGTATCTGGGTGTTTTTGGAGCCTTTCTTCATGTGTTTTCAGAGCCTCATACTACACAACGAGGATGAGGAAGTCATTTGCTATTTGGGATAAGTTCTGAAAAACAGGTGAAATCACAAAACAGGTATTCTGAACCCTTCTATGACATGCCATTTACATCAAACATAGAAATTTGGTTGAGAAATGTTTCTTCTTTAAGTTTAAGAGGTAGTATCGGGTTGGCAGTCAGTCAGTCCATGAGGTTAAAATCAGATTAGTAAGTCAGTGAAGGACGTAGTGAAGAAGGCAGAGACCAGCAGACACACCAACAGTGGGAGGGACAGAGCCATGGAGGGCGGTCCCGCGTTGCGGACGATGGAAAACCGGCAGGTGCCGACATTCATGGCTTTGTCCACCGCCACCAGCTCCACTGTCAGAGAGCAGCACGAAGCGTTGAACTCTGCTGCAACGACTGTCTGCTTCAGGTCCGTGTGGGTGAGGCTGCCCACTCCCTGGCGGTGTTTGAGGCTGGTGATGCCCGTGCCATTGACACCGTCGGTCAGGTTGGCAGAGAGCTGCCAGAAGGCGGAGCTGCAGGCTGCAGTGTCAGCTGGGCAGTCAACCGACGAGGTGATAACCATCTCACACTGGGGAGGGGTGAAATCTGTCACCTGCAGAGAGAGAGAGAGAGAGAGAGAGAGAGAGAGAGAGAGAGAGAGAGAGAGAGAGACACCGCAACCATCATGATGAGGGAGAAGTGGAGACGGCCCATATTGTGGAGACAGCCAACATAGTGGAGACAGCCCACATAGTGGAGACAGCCCATATTGTGGAGACAGCCCATATAGTGGAGACAGCTCATATAGTGGAGACAGCCCATATTGTGGAGACAGTCAACATAGTGGAGACAGCTCATATAGTGGAGACAGCCCATATTGTGGAGACAGTCGAGACAGCTCATATAGTGGAGACAGCCCACATAGTGGAGACAGCCCATATTGTGGAGACAGCCAACATAGTGGAGACAGCCCACATAGTGGAGACAGCCCATATTGTGGAGACAGCTCATATTGTGGAGACAGCTCATATAGTGGAGACAGCCCATATGGTGGACAAAGCTCATATAGTAGAGATAGCCCATTGAGTGGAGACGGCCCATATAGTAGAGACAGCTCACATAGTGGAGACAGCCCATATAGTGGAGACAGCTCATATAGTGGAGACAGCTCATATAGTGGAGACAGCTCATATAGTGGAGACAGCTCATATAGTAGAGATAGCTCATATAGTGGAGACTGCTCATATAGTAGAGATAACCCATAGAGTGGAGACAGCCCATATGGTGGACAAAGCTCATATAGTGGAGACAGCTCATATAGTAGAGACAGCTCATATAGTAGAGACAGCTCATATAGTGGAGACGGCCCATATAGTGGAGACGGCCCATATAGTGGAGACAGCTCATATAGTGGAGACAGCTCATATAGTGGAGACAGCTCATATAGTAGAGACAGCTCATACAGTAGAGATAGCCCATAGAGTGGAGACAGCTCATATAGTGGAGACAGCCCATATAGTGGAGACAGCCCATATGGTGGACAAAGCTCATATAGGCCTCTCAGGTCTCTAGTGTATCTTTATCTATACCTCCACTCTCTAGCATATCTGCTATATCTGGACATATATCTGAGGTTACCTTGGTGACGACAGAGAGGCGCAGGACGGCGTAGTTGGAGTCGGACGCCCCGGGGGCCACAGCCTCGATGGTCAGGGTGACGTCTGTTCCTGAGGGTGTGTTGGCGGGCACCGTGATGGTCAGTTCACCGGTGGCGTTTCCTCCGGTGGTCACAGCGATGCTGATAAGTTAGCAGCAGCAATGGGATAGCATTAAGTGTCAATACAAGTGATGCCAAGAGAGGACAATTTTTCTTAAGGTTTTTGCCAGCATAGAGGAGAAGCTGATTTTGAACAGATCTGTTTTGGTCCCTAATCTGTTTATGCTGAAATTATTCCTATGGCCAATGTGTACATACTGATCTGGAATCAGTCTCAGGATATTCCAGCCCTGATCCCTACCTGCCGGGGACGTTCATTTTGAAGTCTCGGTCGTTTCTGGCACTGATTGTGTAGCTGCCTCCAGTGGCGTCGGTCATGACGGTGAAGGGAAGGGTGAAGGGTTTACCAGGCTCCATGCTTCTGTCCACCACGGCCTGAGAAGACAAGAACAACAAGATCTGTTGAGTAGTTGTTGTGAGGTCCACTTTTGAAAATGTCTATGACCATGGTTTTTGTCTAACACTATCCCAATATGCAATATGAACTCCTTCACGATTTACAAATGAAATGCGATTTTCAATGTAAACAGGAAGTGTGTCAGCATCACTTACCTTGATGGTAACCTTGGAGACAGACATCTGAGTGGTGGACTGTCTCTGGAACACGGTGGAGGAGACCACGTCTGTCCCGTTCAACAGCACCACAAACTCCCCCGCAGGGACCTTGGTTACCGTAACTAGGAACTTCCCATTGCCCATGTCTTCCAGGGCCCCGCCTACGACCTCTAACCCTGACACGGTCACCAAGGCAATGTCAGCCACCTTGACAGAGGCTGGGCCCTTTCTGCCCAACACGGATACCAACAACATGGCAGGCATGCCTGGGAGGAGAGGAGGAACGGAGGGAAAGCGAGAGGAGGAAGAGTATAAGGATAGGGAGATAAAAGAGGAAGAGAGAGAGGAGGAAACAGGAAACATGCTCTTGAAGGGTGTGGCTATGTAAATGTTCTAGGGCCAGATACATTATGACAAATTATAAATAATTACATTTTCTGACAGATTATCGGATGTAATGATGTTTTGTGACTGATTATAGGTAGTAATGACGTTTTGTGACTGATTATAGGTAGTAATGACGTTTTGTGACTGATTATAGTGGTAAAGGTCTCTGATTATACAAGGTAAAGGTCTCTGATTATACAAGGTAAAGGTCTCTAATTATATAAGGTAAAGGTCTCTGATTATACAAGGTAAAGGTCTCTGATTATACAAGGTAAAGGTCTCTGATTATACAAGGTAAAGGTCTCTGATTATACAAGGTAAAGGTCTCTGATTATACAAGGTAAAGGTCTCTGATTATACAAGGTAAAGGTCTCTTTTACAAGGGATCCCTGCATGACCACAATTGCACAATCGAGGCAGCATGGGAGCATAGGAAATACACTAACAAATGCTTTTTAAATACAAAACATGAATCATGAAAAACAACCACTTTGCTCAGTAGAGTTCCTCAACCAACAATCTGAGTCGCCCGAAGGGCACCAATGCATCCATCTGTACAGTGTTCTGAAGATTGAAGGAAGGAATTTAAAGAGTTGTCAAGAGCAGGTCATGCAGTACCTGTGATATGTCTATAGGTAAATGCAGTTTTTGCAAATTGACTTTCTAAATGAACAGGATCCAATGTTTTGACCTACAATACATCAAAAAGGACCAGCCTACCTTCTGATAGAGAAAGCAGTGAACCAGAACTTGTGGCCCCGTGGCCCCGTGGCCCCGTGGTAAAACCATGTGCGCTTTGGTATAACTGCATCTAACGGCTTTAACACACACAAAAATCTGTTTGCATCTTCAGCACCATGCATCCCACTGTTGCCATTGGCAGTGACCAGAAGAAGAATACGGAGACGTTGACAGATTACAATCGCCCAAAGGTATGTATCTCTTCCATATACAGATAGCCAAACACCAAATACTATATTACATTCATATTATTGTTATTGTTAGTATTATTATTATTATATCATTCTAACATTTCCTATTCTATTTTATTTAATGCAATAGGTTGGTGTGGATGCACTCGACAAGACTGTACTCTGTAAAAGGAGGTACTCGACGCTGGCCAGTTGAGGTGTTCTACAACGTGCTCGACATGACTGCTATCAACGCGCACGTGTTGTACAAACAATGCCTGGACAAGACAGTCAGCGAGAGAGATTTCATCATGGATCTGGCACGTGTGCTTCGTGAGAATGACATGAACGCTAAGTAGGAAGCTACAGCCGCCTAGCAGGCTTCCAAGGCCGCAGCGTGTCCTGCTCTCCCTCTTCCCCAAGCACCCCAGCTCCCACTGGGAAAAAGAAGACGCTGTCAAGGCCACAGCGTGTCCTGCTCTCCCTCTTCCCCAAGCACCCCAGCTCCCACTGGGAAAAAGAGGACACACTGTCAAGTCGGCAGGTGCACACAAAACAAGGCCGGTGAAAACATTGTTCACTGCAACCGATTTGTTTGAAAGCTGTGTGAGGACTGTGGGCCTGAAGCATTAAGAGAAGACGAGATTGATTCATGCTAAAGGCACAGGTAAACTTGCACAATACTGTGTCTGATACAATCAACACCCTACTGTTTTTATATCTTGTCATGAATATATTTTCATGAATATTTCTTTATGCAATTCATCCTTTACAATTGTTCATGCGCTGGTGCTTTTGTTTAGGAATACAGAAAATAATTTCACCTGCGCACCTGGCTGGTTATATTATTATTATTATTATTTTCATAATCATCAGCTTTTTGGTTTCTACTTTGACAAAAAAAAAAAAAAAAACTGGACTTTACTAATTACTATAACTCTATTAATAATCGAATCTACAAATGAAGTGGATCAAATGTATTACACTGTAATGTCTTTATTGTAAGGGAAACAAAAATAAGCTATAGGCCTACTGTAGAATAATACAAAACATATCCATGGACTCCATCTAAACAAATAACTATTAAAACATATATTTTTTCACAAATATTTCTTAATGTAATTAATCCTTAAGGCAATATTAATCCTTTAGGCAATATTTATCAAGCATTGGAGCATTTGTTTGGACACCTTGCGGGTTTATGTGATGCGTATGCTAAAATGGACGCCCGGCAACATTCTCTAGCGGGTATTTATATGCTGAAAGGCCAGGCGGTTCTAGTGTTTTAAGTCGCAGCTGCATTCAAGTAGAATATGTCGCCATGACATCACAATAGTAAAATGATGATTGACAGATTAGCTGCTTGATGTGGCAATGATTTTAAGAGGATGTTGTAGTGTTTTACCTGCTTGTGGACGGCCAGAGATGAGGGCATATCCTGGATGAGGTCCATCGAAAGTCTCCACAAAGTCATAAATGAAGGCAATGGTACTCTGACCTGGAGACAAACACACAGACGCTTCAACACACATCGACCTGGTCTCACAATGTTGTATTATTCTGGAAGTAAATCCGAGACTCTCCATTTAGTGTTATGTGTTATGTTTCATATGTTATGCATTCATTTGTGGATTTCCCATCATCCATTTCGGATGATATGTTACAAATTGCAATTGGTACAATATGTTAGGAATTGTAAATATGTTTACGAATTTGGGAAACAAACAATACATTGACAGAAAACATAGTGCTTTACTTTCTCTTGTATATTAAAGGCCCGGGGAAGAGTCACAGGGGAGATGAGAAGAATGTGTCTATTTGAAAGCTATATAAAAATGTTGTAGCTTGTGATATTATTATTTTTTTGTTTAAGTAGCTCTCATGCTAGAAAAGATTGTAGACCCCTGGATTAGGGTTAAGGTTAGGAGTTAGGTCAAATAGCTAAGGTTAGGGTTAGGGGAAGAGTTAGTTAAAAGGGTTAAGGTACGGGTTAGGTTTAGCTAACATGCTAAGTAGTTGCAAAGTTGCTAATTAGCTAAAATGCTAAAGTTTTCCATGGTGAGATTCGAACACATAACCTTTGGGTTGTTAGACAATTTGCATTATACACCCCACCTATCCACCCTCTTTTTGTTTTTGCCTTAAGAAACCTTCTGTCTTATGTAACCATACCAAACATAACATATCATACTAACTTGAGTTTCCAAGATTTACTTTTACTATGTTACATCTAGTCTATGAGACCAGGCTGCAGACAGACACAATGAGTGAGGGCTGTGTTCTCTCCCTTCTCTATATGGCTCTTCCAGACCTGGGGTCAAATTGTTAAATCGTTTTGACGTAGTTTTAAATAGTATTTTAAAGTATTCTAAATTATTTCAAACCGTTTTTGAACCCAGGTCTGGGTACTGTATGTATCGTGGCTGCATTCTAGTGTTGAGCATGAGCGTAACACACATAATTAAACAGGATATGCGTATCTCTATGGTAACTCACCCGTGACCTTCAGTGTGTAGGGCTGGTTGGAGTTCATGCTGATTTCCCATAATCCTGTCTGTTTGTTGGAGGCCAGACGGACCCGGTAGAGGTTGCCCACCGTCTGGACAGTCCCCAGTTCCCCGTTGGCCTCGTTCTGTTTCTGGGTCACACCTGTAGGGGCAAGGAGGGTGAAATGGGATTATTGCAGGATGCCAGTCAAACATACCTGGCCACACCTGGTGGAACACATTCAAGCATGGTTGTCTCACACACAGGGGTGTAAAGTACTTAAGTAAGTCGTTTTTGGGGGGGTATCTGTACTTTACTTTACTATTTATATTTTTGATAACTTTTACTTCTACTCCACTACATTCCTAAAATCAATAATGTACTTTTTACTCCATACGTTTTCCCTGCAGTTAAAAGTACTCGTTACATTTAGAATGCTCAAGCAGGATGGAATTATGGCACCTATCAATATAATGCTTTGCCATCCCTACTGCCTGTGATCTGGCGGACTCAACTTAGTGTTGGGGTGTGTCCCTGGCTGTCCGTCTGGTTTGCTAAATATCAGGAATTTAATGTATAGCATTTACTTTTACTTTGTCCTTTTACTCAAATATGACTACTGATGACTTTTTCTCCTACTGCCCTTAAGTACATTTAAAACCAGATACGTTTAGACTATTACTCAAGTTACTGGATAACTTTCACTTTTAATTGAGTCATTTTCAGGTAAGGTTTCTTTACTTTTACTCAAGTATGACAATTGAGTCATTTTTTCCACCACTGCTCACACATCCCCATCACACCGGCTGGCTATAGGGCAGCAACCAAGATTCTCCACTTCTGACCTTCGATCAGTGTCCAGAGGAAACGTCATGCTACTCTGTGAGGTGAACTCTTACCTAAAACCTTACCTTAGATCTGTCTATGTGTTTAAGGTTCTTACGTGCTGGGTTCATCAAGGTGAAGGTGGGGGTCTTTCCAGTGATGTTTGAGGTTCTTACCTGCAGGGTTCTTCAGGGTGAAGGTGAGGGACTATCCAGTGATGTTTGAGGTTCTTACCTGCAGGGTTCTTCAGGGTGAAGGTGAGGGACTATCCAGTGATGTTTGAGGTTCTTACCTGCAGGGTTCTTCAGGGTGAAGGTGATGGTATTTCCAGTGATGTAGATGGTGATGTTGTTCAGAGACTCGTCCAGCAGGAAGGAGAATGTCTCAGCTCTGCCTGGGTTCCTCGCTCGCTGTAGGACTATCACCTGAGGAGGAGGAGAAATGGACAGAATGAGAAAGGAGAGAAAGTGGAAGTGACATAAATAGTTACCTACTGTTTTTATTTAATGTATTTTATTTAACCTTGTTTTAACCTTTATTTAACTAGGCAAGTCAGTTAAGAACAAATTCTTATTTACAATGACGGCCTACCAAGAAGCAAAAGCCCTCCTGTGGGACGGGGGCTGGGATTACTGGTTTTGTCATGCTATGTTAATTTATGTTATGCTACGCTATGTTATTTTATGTTATTTTATGTTATGCTGTGTTATTTTATGTTATTTTATGTTATGCTGTTATTTTATGTTATGCTGTTATTTTATGTTATGCTGTTATTTTATGTTATGCTGTTATTTTATGTTATTTTATGTTATGCTGTTATTTTATGTTATTTTATGTTATGCTGTTATTTTATGTTATTTTATGTTCTGCTGTTATTTTATGTTATTTTATGTTATGCTGTTATTTTATGTTATGCTGTTATTTTATGTTATGCTGTTATTTTATGTTATGCTGTTATTTTATGTTATGCTGTTATTTTATGTTATTTTATGTTATGCTGTTATTTTATGTTATGCTGTGTTATTTTATGTTATGCTGTTATTTTATGTTATTTTATGTTATGCTGTTATTTTATGTTATTTTATGTTATGCTGTTATTTTATGTTATGCTGTTATTTTATGTTATTTTATGTTATGCTGTTATTTTATGTTATGCTGTGTTATTTTATGTTATGCTGTTATTTTATGTTATTTTATGTTATGCTGTTATTTTATGTTATTTTATGTTATGCTGTTATTTTATGTTATGCTGTTATTTTATGTTATTTTATGTTATGCTGTTATTTTATGTTATTTTATGTTATGCTGTTATTTTATGTTATTTTATGTTATGCTGTTATTTTATGTTATGCTGTTATTTTATGTTATTTTATGTTATGCTGTTATTTTATGTTATGCTGTTATTTTATGTTATGCTGTTATTTTATGTTATGCTGTTATTTTATGTTATTTTATGTTATGCTGTTATTTTATGTTATGCTGTTATTTTATGGTATTTTATGTTATGCTGTTATTTTATGTTATTTTATGTTATGCTGTTATTTTATGTTATTTTATGTTATTTTATGTTATTTTATGTTATGCTACAGTATGCTATGCTATGTTATGCTGTTATTTTATGTTATTTTATGTTATTTTATGTTATGCTACAGTATGCTATGCTATGTTATGCTGTTATTTTATGTTATTTTATGTTATTTTATGTTATTTTATGTTATGCTACAGTATGCTATGCTATGTTATGCTGTTATTTTATGTTATTTTATGTTATTTTATGTTATGCTGTTATTTTATGTTATTTTATGTTATTTTATGTTATGCTGTTATTTTATGTTATTTTATGTTATTTTATGTTATGCTGTTATTTTATGTTATTTTATGTTATTTTATGTTATGCTGTTATTTTATGTTATGCTGTTATTTTATGTTATTTTATGTTATTTTATGTTATTTTATGTTATGCTGTTATTTTATGTTATGCTGTTATTTTATGTTATTTTATGTTATTTTATGTTATGCTGTTATTTTATGTTATTTTATGTTATGCTGTTATTTTATGTTATTTTATGTAATGCTACAGTGTTCTATGTTATGCTATGATATTATGTTATGTTATTTTGACATGCCAAGGCATTTTTAAAGTTCATTGAGCATTTATTTGTTTTTCATTCATCAAGTTTTGATTGATTTTAAATAAAAAAACTGATCCAAAACAAAACGGCCACCAGTGTTGACTCACCAGAGCGGAGGTGGAGGAGTCGATGATGACGTCAGTGGCCTGGGGCAGATTTTCCTTGGTGACTCCAATGGCCTGACCACCAGACGCCAGCGCCAGGTCCTTGTAGGTCTCGAATGTAGCTGCCCTGGACTCTACTCCACGCCTCCTCCTTCTAGCACCAGCACCATCATTAGTCATGAAGAAAGACACCTGGAGAGACACATAGGTGTGTTTGAGAGAGGTCGGGTGGTTTGCCTGGACGTATTCATTAGGCACCAAACGAAGAAAGAAAGAAAAAAGGCAATGACTACTTGTCCAATAAGAATTGCGCATTTTGCTGCATTTTGCTACTGTGTGGTCTAATGAATACAACCCTGAACTGCAGGAAATGTTTTCTTCTAAAACAGGAAGTGTTTGAGGAAGTGCTCACGGTTGACTTGGTGCTCCTGATCAGGGCCACGATCGTTTCCTTTAATTCAATGTCCTTAGCAACGGCATCTGTGAAAACATAGATGTTGGACGACGCAGGGGCACCGGTCAGCGCCAACTAGAGAGAGAGAGTTATCAAAATCCAGAAAAGAGCTGTTAAATTCAACAACAACCTAAAAGGAACGATTCCCAAACCTTCCAAAACAAAGCCATCACCTACAGAGAGATGAACCTGGAGAAGAGTCCCCTAAGCAAGCTGGTCCTGGGGCTCTGTTCACAAACACAAACAGACCCCACAGAGCCCCAGGACAGCAACACAATTAGACCCAACCAAATCATGAGAAAACAACAAGATAATTACTTGACACAATGGAAAGAATTAACAGAAAAACACAGCAAACTAGAATGCCATTTGGCCCTAAACAGAGAGTGCACAGTGGTAGAATAACTGAACACTGTGACTGACCCAAATTTAAGGAAAGCTTTGACTATGTACAGACTCAGTGAGCATAGCTTTGCTATTGAGAAAGGTCGCCGTAGGCAGACATGGCTCAAGAGAAGACCAGCTATGTAAACACTGCCCACAAAATGAAGTGGAAACTGAGCTGCACTTCCTAACCTCCTGCCAAATATATGACCATATTAGAGACACACATTTCCCTCAGATTACACAGATCCACAAAGAATTCGGAAAAAAATCATATTTTGATCAACTCCTGTATCTACTGGGTGAAATACCACAGTATGCCATCACAGCAGCAATATTTGTGACTTGTTGCCACAAGAAAAGGACAACCAGTGAAGAACAAACACCATTGTAAATACAAGCCATATTTATTTAGATTTATTTTCCCTTTTGTACTTTAACTATTTGCACATCGTTACAACACATAATATGACGTCTGAAATGTCTTTTTCCTTTTGGAACTTGTGTGAGTGTAACATCTACTGTTCACTTTTCATTGTTTGTTTCACTTTTTTTATCCAATGTAAACATATGTTTCCCGTGCCAATAAAGCCCCTTGAATTGAATTGAAATGAGAGAGAGAGAGACAGAGAGAGAGGGAGAGAGAGAGGGTGAGAGAGAGAGATAGAGAGAGAGAGATAGAGAGAGAGAGAGAGAGATTTCGTGTCTTTTATTATTGTCTATTATTGCACTATAGATTAAGGGATTATATCTGAAACCTGATTGGAAGATAGTCATGCAAATCACTGTACCTGGAGCCCTGATAGGCACATCTCAGGGAGGTCTCCACCTCCTTCAGCCGTGAGGTTAGCGATCTCTGCTTTCATAACATTAGGGTTTGTCGTTTTTATCAGGGGTCCAAACTCTAAACACACAAACACACAGTGATCACTAACCACTTCCTGACTTAACCACACATCACACAGGCATTTCGGTGACAGCCAGAGTTTGTCAGTGATGTTTTGCTAAGGAGAATGCTTGGTGGAGTGTAAAGCCAGCTTTACTTGGGTCATTGAATGGGACCAGGATGTACAGGGAGGGCTCATCCTGCGTTCCCTTCTTGCTGTCGATGATCTCATAGACGACTCTCTTGGCTTCAAGGATGTCATCACTCATGCTCCCCGTGGTGTCGATCACAAAAACAACCACTGACGAACGCGCTATGCCCATGAAGCTGTGGGAGAGAGAGAGAGATAAAGAGATAGAGAGTGTGAGTAACGTCAACATGGGTATTTCCCTCTTCCCCCCTCTCCTCCCCTTCACCCCCCTCTACTCCTCCCCCCTACTGAACTCCTCTGCTTCACCCCCTCTCTACCCTTCCCCTCTCTACCCTTCCCCCCTGTACCTTTCCAATTCAGCCCCCTCTACCCCTCTCCTCCCCTCACCCCCCTCTACCCCTCTCCTCTCCTTCACCCCCTCTACCCCTCTCTTCCCCTCACCCCCTCTCCTCCCCTTCACCCTCCTCTACCCCTCTCCTCTCCTTCACCCCCCTCTACCCCTCTCTTCCCCTTCACCCCATCTCCTCCCCTTCTCCCCCCTCTACCCCTCTCCTCCCCTTCACCCCCCTCTACCCCTCTCCTTCACCCTCCTCTACCCCTCTCCTCCCCTTCACCCCCTCTCCTCCCCTTAACCCGCCTCTACCCTTCTCCTCTCCTTCACTCCCCTCTACCCCTCTCCTCCCCTTCACCCTCCTCTACCCCTCTCCTCCCCTTCACCCCCCTCTACCCCTCTCCGTACCGTAGGTAGTTGTTGTCACCGGCGGCTCCCCGGATGTCGTCCAGCAGCTGGAGGGTTGCGGTTGTTGCCACGGTGACAGCAGCGGTGTGCAGGGCCACGTTGTCAGAGCGACGCTCATCCTTGCTGATGCCCCCGCGAGGAGCCTTGGAGCTGGTTAGGTCAGCTGCACCGCCATGACTACACTTACCTGGGGGGGAGAGGTGATGATGGGTGTTATTTAGAGAGTGTGTGGGTATGTGGGGAGGGTAGTGTGTGTGTTGGTGTGTGTGTGCGTGCGTGTACCTTTAGGCTTAGCTGAGGACAAGATCCCCATGTACCCAGAGGTGAGTTTCTTCTCATTAAGGATGTTAGGAAGGATGGAGTTGGAACAGAACCCCCCATTGGCACAGTCACTGCAGGTCGGGGTTTTAACATCTACAAATCCAAAACACAACTTTCAAGGGTCGTTCTTGAATTACGGTGACATAAAACAAATGCAGATTTATTGTTATATGAATGCATTTGTGTACATCTTCCCATTCTAAATGAACCAATATGGCAGCTTAATAACTTTAAATAGTTTTTACCATTATAATAACATTGTACCACCTGTAGGAGTAGTAATATCAATGATGGTAACAACAATGAGACATTTTAAGTAAAGTCGGATTTTCTGAAATGGAGGCCACAAATGCTCAAATCTGAGGTCATCAAGCCTATAAAATGATTTACTAGTGATGTGAATCATGATTTTGCTCACATTGTTATTTCCCTTCATTTAAATTGACTAACACCAAGTGACACATTGGATTGAGACACACCAAATGATTCACGGAATCATCAAAAGCATGACATACTGATAGGGTGTGATTAGCTAATCATTTTCTTTAACATAAACCCTCCCCAGATAACCCTTGGAAAGGGGGATACCTAGTCATTTGTACAACTGAAGGTATTCAACTGAAATGAATCTTCCGCATTTAACCCAACCCCTCTGAGTCAGAGAGGTGCGGAGGGCTGCCTTAATCGACATCCACGTCTTCGGGGCCTGGGGAACAATGGGTTAACTGCCTTGCTCAGGGGTAGAATGATAGATTTTTACCTTGTCAGCTCGGGATTCAATCCTGCAACCTTTTGGTTACTGGCCCAAGGCTCTAACCACTAGGCTCATTGTATATCTTTTTCATCTGTGATTTTCAAGGGCGTAACACAAATGACATAAAACTGAGGGACACCCCTTATCTTCATAGTAAAATAAGTATTTTATTCAACTTCTTTGTTTTTTTAGTCTATACAATATATGAAATACTTTTGTTCACTGTCATTCAAAATAATTGAAAGATATCTCTAAAATCCCCAAATGTGTCACTACACCTCTACACATCACCAGTGAGACAAGCCAATATGCTAGCCCCCAGTAGTTTCTACAACACATACAAATACACTCACTACATGACCAAAAGTATGTGGACACCTGTTTGTCTCATTCCAAAATCATGGGCATTAATATGGAGTTGGTCCCCCCTCTTCTGCTATAACAGCCTCCACTCTTCTGGGAAGGCATTCTACTAGATATTGGAATATTGCTGTGGGGACTTCCATTCAGCCACAAGAGCATTAGTGAGGTCGGGCACTGATGTTGGGCGATTAGGCCTGGCTCGCAGTCGGTGTTCCAATTCATGCCAAAGATGTTCGATGGGGTTGAGGTCAGGGCTCTGTGCAGGCCTGTCAAGTTCTTCCACACCGATTTCAACAAACCATTTCTCTATGGACCTCGCTTTGTGCCCGGGGTCATTGTCAAGCTGATACAGGAAAGGACCTTCCCCAAACTGTTGCCACAAACTCAGAAGTACTGAATCGTCTAGAATGTCATTGTGTGCTGTAACGTCAAGATTTCCCTTCACTGGAACTAAGGGGCCCAAACCATGAAAAACAGTCCCAGACCATTAATCCTCCTCCAGCAAACAGTTGGCACTATGCATTGAGGCAGGGAGTGTTCTCCTGGCATCTGCCAAACCCATATTAGTCCATTGGACAGCCAGATGATGAAGAGTGATTCATCTCTCCAGAGAATGCATTTTCACTGCTCCAGAGTCCCATGGTGGCCAGCTTTACAACACTCTTGGCATTGTACATGGTGATCTTAGGCTTGTGTGAGGCTGCTCGGCCATGGAACCCCATTTCATGAAGCTCCCTACGAAAAGTTATTGTGCAGTTGTGCTTCCAGAGGCAGTTTGGAACTCGGTAGTGAGTGTTGCATCCGAGGACATACGATTTTTACGAGCTTCAGCACTCGGCGGTCCCATTCTGTGAGCTTGTGTGGCCTAAAAGTTTGCATTGTTGCTCCTAAACATTTCCACTTCACAATAACTGCTCTTACAGCTATCCGGGCAGCTCTAGCGGGGCAGAAAATATGTTGGAAAGATGGCATCCTATGATGGTGCCACGTTAAAAGTCAGTGAAGTCTTCAGTAAGGCCATTCTACTGCCAATGTTTGTCTATGGAGATTGCATGGCGGTGTGCTCGATTTTATACACCTGTCAGCAACAGGTGTGGGTGAAACAGCCAAATCCACTCATTTAAAGGGGTGTCAACATACTTTTGTATATATAGTGTAGATATGTTGTAGTATAAAATACTTTCATTTGGTATATTTTTTTGCATTTACATTTTTTTTAAATATATTTAATTTTTGTATTTCTCCCCCTTTTTTCTCCCCAAATTCCTGATATCCAATTGCGTTCCAATTACATTCTTGTCTCATCGCTGCAACTCCCCAATGGGCTCGGGAGAGGCGAAGGTCGAGTCATGTGTCTTCAGATTTATCTCTTTATCTCGTCTCCTGTTTTTATCTGCTATCGTTCTTTTTCTTCACATTCCATACCACTCTCCCTCCTTCCTTCCTTCCATCCTTGCCTACCACCCTCCTTCCTTCCCTTCCCTATAACCTTCCCTCCTTCCTTCCCTTCCCTATAACCTTCCTTCCCTCCTTCCTTCTTCCTTCCCTGCTCTACCACCCTCCCTCCCTCCTTCCCTATAACCCTCCCTCCTTCCTTCCCTTCCCTATAACCTTCCTTCCCTCCTTCCTTCTTCCTTCCCTGCCCTACCACCCTCCATCCTTCCCTGCCCTACCACCCTCCCTCCTTCCTTCCTTCCCTGCCCAATCTCCCTCCCTCCCTCCTTCCTTCTCTCCCCTACCACCCTCCCTCCCTCCTTCCTTCCCTCCCCTACCACCCTCCCTCCCTCCCTGCCCTACCACTCTCCCTCCCTCCCTTCCCAACCTCCCTCCCTCCCTGCCCTACCACTCTCCCTCCCTCCCTGCCCTACCACACTCCCTCCCTCCCTGCCCTTCCACCCTCCCTCCCTCCCTGCCCTACCACCCTCCCTCCCTCCCTGCCCTACCACCCTTCCTCCCTCCCTCCAGTTGGATCCCATGCCTCTCTGTCCTCGTTGCTGCATTAACTCAAGCCCTCCCTCCCTGCCCTTCCACCCTCCCTCCCTCCCTGCCCTACCACCCTCCCACCCTCCCTCCCTCCCTGCCCTACCACCCTTCCTCCCTCCCTCCAGTTGGATCCCATGCCTCGCTGTCCTCGTTGCTGCATTAACTCAAGCCCTCCCTACCTGCCAGGTTTTCCAGTGGGAGATCGGGGCGGATCAGGTTGGCGTAGGGTTCAGTGTATCCCAGATCCACCCAGTTACTGTGGCTGTAGAAGTCCTGAAAAAACACAAGCATGTATTATATACCAAGTCTGTGTCTGAGGGAAAGCCATCTATCTAATTCCCTATTACAGACACCTCTAGACAGAAGTTAACTTGGTTCAGATGATAACACTTGAGCCAAGGTGAAATATGAAATGAGAGATGAGGTGCGATGTTTTCTTCCCCCCTCCTTCTCCCTCTACCCTTTAATTCCTTGTGTTTTTTATTCATTTTCAATTTATTTATCCTTTATTTTATCAGGGAGTCGTACTGAGACCAATGTCACTTTTACAGATCAGCCCTAAATTACAGAAATTACAGAAAATCCACACATCAAAAACAGGGGCGCAACTTTTACTGGAGATGGTCATGGTCATAAAAAAAACACATTCATCAGTAATAAGGTCCTCAATCAGCTTTCTGAATTGACCTAGAGGCACCAAAACATCACATTTAAGAACATTTAGAGAAAAACGAACGGCTGATTAACCTAACTCAGTAGAGACCAAAGGAATTTCCATCCCTGAGACCGGGTGTGGTAACTCGTATGTCTAAAGTTTAGTAACGATGTTTATAAATGAAATCATAGCAATGTATCAACCTATGTGACATCAAAGAGGCCAAGCCAACACCTTGGTAGAGAATGCTGTGCTGAACAGTAAAATTGTCAGCGGTAATAAAGCGCAGTGTGCTGTGACAATCTGCATCTAATGGCTTTAATGAGGTGGCATCTACATTCATATAGATGATGTCACCATAGTCTAGGACCAATAGGAACATCAGTTCAATAATCTGCATTAGCACGGCCCGCGAGACATAAACATAGATTTTTTTTTTACCCCCAATTTCGTGGTATCCAATTGGTAGTTACAGTCTTGTCCCATCGCTGCAAATCCTTTACGGACTCGGAAGAGGCAAATATTGAGAGCCGTGTGTCCTCCGAAACACGACCCAGCCAAGCTGCACTGCTTCTTGACACAATGCCCGCTTAACCCAGAAGCCAGCCGCACCAATGTGTTGGAGGAAACACCACACACCTGGCGACCGTGTCAGCATGCATGCGCCCGGGATACCACAGGAGTTGCTAGAGTGTGATGGGACAAGGAAGTCTCGGCCTACCAAACCCTCTCCTAACCCGGACGACGCAGGGCCAATTATATCCTTCCTGTTTGGCCCTGTCCGGGGGTGTCCTCGGAGTGGGCCACAGTGTCTCCTGACCCCTCCTGTCTCAGCCTCCAGTATTTATGCTGCAGTAGTTTATGTGTCGGGGGGCTAGGGTCAGTTTGTTATATCTGGAGTACTTCTCCTGTCCTATTCGGTGTCCTGTGTGAATCTAAGTGTGCGTTCTCTAATTCTCTCCTTCTCTCTTTCTCTCTCTCGGAGGACCTGAGCCCTAGGACCATGCCCCAGGACTACCTGACATGATGACTCCTTGCTGTCCCCAGTCCACCTGGCTGTGCTGCTGCTCCAGTTTCAACTGTTCTGCCTTGTTATTATTCGACCATGCTGATCATTTATGAACATTTGAACATCTTGGCCATGTTCTGTTATAATCTCCACCCGGCACAGCCAGAAGAGGACTGGCCATCCCACATATGCTCTCTCTAATTCTCTCTTTCTTTCTCTCTCTCGGAGGACCTGAGCCCTAGGACCATGCCCCAGGAATACCTGACATGATGACTCCTTGCTGTCCCCAGTCCACCTGACTGTGCTGCTGCTCCAGTTTCAACTATTCTGCCTTATTATTATTCGACCATGCTGGTCATTTATGAACATTTGAACATCTTGACCATGTTTTGTTATAATCTCCACCCGGCACAGCCAGAAGAGGACTGGCCACCCCACATAGCCTGGTTCCTCTCTAGGTTTCTTCCTAGGTTTTGGCCTTTCTAGGGAGTTTTTCCTAGCCACCGTGCTTCTTCACCTGCATTGCTTGCTGTTTGGGGTTTTAGGCTGGGTTTCTGTACAGCACTTTGAGATATCAGCTGATGTACGAAGGGCTATATAAAATAAATTTGATTGATTGATTGATTTGATTGATTGTACGCCGCCTCATGGGTCTCCCAGTCACAGCCAGCTGTGACACAGCCTGGGATCAACTTGGGTCTGTAGTAACAACTAAAGCACTGTGATGCAGTGCCTTAGACTGCTGCGCCATTCAGGAGGCTGACGCAAATTCATTTTAACAAACAATTGGTCCCTCAAAAAATGCTTCCCCCGATGTGGCCCTTCGAGCCAAAAAGTTTGCCCACCCCTGTACTAGAGTCTATTGAAGGACCGTTGCATCGATCTAAGTAACATAATAAAAAATCCCCAGCATCATCCGTCAGTTTAAGGAAGAGATATCTGTTTTTTGCTTGGGCTGCCTCTCAAACCACTGCATCCGCCTATCTGTGGTCAAAGGTGGTCGTGCTACAGCGATGTTTGTCAGACCAAGAGACATCCCGAAAATCGGTCTTCTCAGGAAAATGTCTTGTAGCGTCCGAACGGTTTGGCTTACTTACTACAATAACCACTCTATGAAAAGATGAGACTCTCACGAACATAATGGCGGTCTCCATTTTGCCCCACGAGACTCGTCTGAAGGGCTACAAACAAATGTGACCCCATGTGTCAAGGGACTCGTTACCGGTTAAATTAAATAATGTCAGTATGGAGGTAGTTTTGTGCATACCCCCAAAAAAGGGGTTTAATATGCATAAAAAAGACATATTTCCTGAACTTTCTTATATCTTCTAGATGTAAGATAGACACTTCAATCGACTCCTACGGGACCCCTTATCTAATATCCAGGAAACCTGAGTAGGTATACATTAAGTTCAATCTGTAAAGTGGTTTTGAAAAGTTCCATGCAGCCTGTTCACGACCAGTTGAGGAAAGCATCTGAATGAGCAGTGACTGATCAAAAGGATCAAAAGCCTTTGACAGGTCGATGACAGAGAGCAGCACAGTGTTGCCTTTTATCCATACAATTAACGACATCATTTAGAACCATGGATGCAGCAGAGATAGTGCTACGACCTGGTCTAAAACCTGACCGATGTACATTTAGAACCATGGATGCAGCAGAGATAGTGCTACGACCTGGTCTACAACCTGACCGATGTACATTTAGAACCATGGATGCAGCAGAGATAGCGCTACGACCTGGTCTACAACCTGACCGATGTACATTTAGAACCATGGATGCAGCAGAGATAGTGCTACGACCTAGTCTAAAACCTGACCGATGTACATTTAGAACCATGGATGCAGCAGAGATAGTGCTACGACCTGGTCTACAACCTGACCGATGTACATTTAGAACCATGGATGCAGCAGAGATAGTGCTACGACCTAGTCTAAAACCTGACCGATGTACATTTCAAAGATAAGAATGATCTTAGCTTGAGAATGAATCAAGGATTCTAATATTTTTAGCTAGTCAAGAACATTTAGAGATAGGGCGATTCATTATTTAGGACACAAGGGTCATCACTTTTGTGAAAGGGGAGCCTTCCAAACCTTGGGGGATAGTATCATATATAATCTTTCATTTTTAACCTTTATTTAACCAGGTAGGTCAGTTAAGAACAAATTCTTATTTAAAATGACAGCGTACCCCGGCCAAACCCGGACGACGCTGCGCCAATTGTGAGCCGCCCTATGGGACTACCAATCATGGCCGGATTGTGATACAACCTGGAATCAAACCAGGGTCTGTAGTGACACCTGTAGCACTGAGATGCAGTGCCTTAGACCGCTGCACCACTCGGGAGTCCATCAG
This sequence comes from Oncorhynchus mykiss, assembly GCF_013265735.2. Classification (NCBI taxonomy): domain Eukaryota; kingdom Metazoa; phylum Chordata; class Actinopteri; order Salmoniformes; family Salmonidae; genus Oncorhynchus; species Oncorhynchus mykiss. The sequence goes on along the minus strand of NC_048583.1, from coordinate 8,884,233 downwards.
ATGAAAAATATTGGTTAACAACAATCAGGGGGGCAGAGAGCTGCAGCCAAAATGGATCAAGCATATCAGCCCCAGTGGATTATTTGACATGAATCTTAAGCAAGGCATCCAGCACATCACAGTGAACTGTTGCAATGACAACAAAATATTCACTAGAAGCTGACGGGTTAACAGTCAAGTCAGCTAGAGGCTGGAAGAGGGAAAGGCAGTTGATTGATTGACCAGTGTAAATTAAACCCCAGTTTCTCTCAAAATAAGATAAAATGATGATAAAAAAGCTCCATGTGTCCCAGTGTTCTCCGTTATGATGCCAGAGTCAGACAGAACTTGCTTAGGCAGGAAAGAAGAGGAATTTGTACGCTTCAGTACATTTAATGTTTCCCCCCAAAAAATGTACGATCACCAGCAGAGTCAGAGATAGAGCTTAAAAAGCTTTCTTAACGTAGATTGTACGTCTCTTTCTCAGTTGTCTGAAAGATTGCCAGACAACTACACAGTCAGTTTTCCTTGCTTTGGCTCAGGCCGGATTTCTCATCTAAATGAGCTCAGATAGTTCAGAAGAAAACCAAGGGTTAGATTTATCTTGCTGGCTGTCCTCCAGTCTGTGAGGCGCCATCAGATGCAGGTCTAAAGATGTGTCTGATTTATCTCAGGGAGTTGGTGGCTGGTCTGCAACTTCTGATCTTATCTCCCTTGATTCTTGAAAGCGTTGGATCTCTCTCTCTCTCTCTCTCTCTCTCTCTCTCTCTCTCTCTCTCTCTCTCGAAAAGAGTGTCTGCTAAATGGCGTAAATTTTAACGTTTATCCTGGATACTGAAAAGAACATAACGAACATATATTACATTTGGTATGGTTACATGAGTGAACAGAGAGTGGTTGGCCGGGCATATAACGCAAACATCTAGTCACCCAAAGGTTGTGCGTTCGAATCTCATCACAGACAACTTTAGCATTTTTGCTAATTAGCTACTTTTGAACTACTTACTACTTTGTAGCTACTTTGCAACTACTTAGCATGTTAGCTAACCTAATAACCCTAACCTTAACCCTTTTAGATATCCCTTCCCTTATCCCTGACCCTTACCATAACCCTTTGACATAACTCCTAACCTTAACCCTAACCTTAACCCTAACCCTAACCTCTAGCCTAGCTAACATTAGCCCACTAGCTAACGTTAGCAATAACAAATTGAAATTCGTAACATATCATATGAATTGTAATTTGTAACACATCATACCAAATGGATGAAGGACATCCATAAATTCATAAATACCCTATGAAACATAATATATCATGCTAAAAGGACTGTATACAATGTATCCTGCAGATATACATTTCATAAGATTGACACATTTATGGCATTTTTATGGTGTAGTTTTCTCTTTATTCAACCCGCCCGCCCCCCACCCGCCCGTCAATCATAGAATATTTCATAACCCTTAACACCCCCCCTCCCCCTCTCTCTCCTCTTACCTGTAGTGTGTACAGTCCTCTCCCCAGTGTCTCTCTAGCTACCTGTACTGTGTGCAGTCCTCTCCCCAGTGTCTCTCTAGCTACATGTACTGTGTGCAGTCCTCTCCCCAGTGTCTCTCTAGCTACCTGTAGTGTGTACAGTCCTCTCCCCAGTGTCTCTCTAGCTACCTGTACTGTGTGCAGTACTCTCCACAGTGTCTCTCTAGCTACCTGTACTGTGTGCAGTCCTCTCCCCAATGTCTCTCTAGCTACCTGTAGTGTGTACAGTACACTCCCCAGTGTCTATCTAGCTACCTGCATTGTGTACAGTACTCTCCCCAGTGTCTCTCTAGCTACCTGTATTGTGTACAGTCCTCTCCCCAGTGTCTCTCTAGCTACCTGTATTGTGTACAGTACTCTCCCCAGTGTCTCTCTAGCTACCTGCACTGTGTACAGTCCTCTCCCCAGTGTCTCTCTAGCTACCTGTAGTGTGTACAGTCCTCTCCCCAGTGTCTCTCTAGCTACCTGTACTGTGTACAGTCCTCTCCCCAGTGTCTCTCTAGCTACCTGTACTGTGTACAGTCCTCTCCCCAGTGTCTCTCTAGCTACCTGTACTGTGTACAGTCCTATCCCCAGTGTTTCTCTAGCTACCTGTACTGTGTACAGTACACTCCCCAGTGTCTCTCTAGCTACCTGTATTGTGTACAGTCCTCTCCCCAGTGTCTCTCTAGCTACCTGTACTGTGTACAGTCCTCTCCCCAGTGTCTCTCTAGCTACCTGTAGTATGTACAGTCCTCTCCCCGGTGTCTCTCTAGCTACCTGTACTGTTTTACAGTCCTCTCCCCAGTGTCTCTCTAGCTACCTGTACTGTTTTACAGTCCTCTCCCCAGTGTCTCTCTAGCTACTAGAAATGTTTGCATATCCCCTCTTTCACCCCCCCCCCCCCTCTCTCTCCTCTTACCTGTACTGTGTACAGTACTCTCCCCAGTGTCTCTCTAGCTACCTGTACTGTGTACAGTCCTCTCCCCAGTGTCTCTCTAGCTACCTGTACTGTGTACAGTCCTCTCCCCAGTGTCTCTCTAGCTACCTGTAGTATGTACAGTCCTCTCCCCGGTGTCTCTCTAGCTACCTGTACTGTTTTACAGTCCTCTCCCCAGTGTCTCTCTAGCTACCTGTAGTGTGTACAGTACACTCCCCAGTGTCTATCTAGCTACCTGCATTGTGTACAGTACTCTCCCCAGTGTCTCTCTAGCTACCTGTATTGTGTACAGTCCTCTCCCCAGTGTCTCTCTAGCTACCTGTATTGTGTACAGTACTCTCCCCAGTGTCTCTCTAGCTACCTGCACTGTGTACAGTCCTCTCCCCAGTGTCTCTCTAGCTACCTGTAGTGTGTACAGTCCTCTCCCCAGTGTCTCTCTAGCTACCTGTACTGTGTACAGTCCTCTCCCCAGTGTCTCTCTAGCTACCTGTACTGTGTACAGTCCTCTCCCCAGTGTCTCTCTAGCTACCTGTACTGTGTACAGTCCTATCCCCAGTGTTTCTCTAGCTACCTGTACTGTGTACAGTACACTCCCCAGTGTCTCTCTAGCTACCTGTACTGTGTACAGTCCTCTCCCCAGTGTCTCTCTAGCTACCTGTAGTATGTACAGTCCTCTCCCCGGTGTCTCTCTAGCTACCTGTACTGTTTTACAGTCCTCTCCCCAGTGTCTCTCTAGCTACTAGAAATGTTTGCATATCCCCTCTTTCACCCCCCCCCCCCCCTCTCTCTCCTCTTACCTGTAGTGTGTGCAGTACTCTCCCCAGTGTCTCTCTGGCAGCCTGGAAGTTCTCCTTTTGTACGTTGGCCTTGATGCTGGCCACCCCATCAGTTATAAGGCGCCGGCCCAGAGCAAACGCCTCAGAGTTAAAATGATGTGCTGGGCTGTTATAATAAAGATTATGATCAATTGCTTTTATATAGAAAACGGCTGTAGGAGTGATACACCAAATGTTCACTTGGACTGGCACAATAATGACAACGATTAGTTGTTTAAACAGTTCATATTTTAGATACTCTAGAAGAAGGGTGTAAGAGGGATGCACATCCTAAATGTTTACAATAATGAGTTTAGGAATACTAGTTAAAACTAGTTAAAAAAAGAAAAACTAGTTAAAAAAAACTCAGCAAAAAAAGAAACATCCCTTTTTCAGGACTCTGTCTTTCAAAGATAATTCGTAAAACTCCAAATAACTTCACATATCTTCATTGTAAAGGGTTTAAAACACTGTTTCCCATGCTTGTTCAATAAACCATAAACACTTCATGAACATGCACCTGTGGAACGGTCGTTAAGACACTAACAGCTTACAGACGGTAGGCAATTAAGGTCACAGTTATGAAAACTTAGGACACTAAAGAGGCCTTTCTACTGACTCTGAAAAACACCAAAAGAAAGATACCCAGGGTCCCTGCTCATCTGCGTGAACGTGCCTTAGGAATGCTGCAAGGAGGCATGAGGACTGCAATGTACTGTGGGACGCCTACTAAGACAGCGCTACAATGAGACAGGATGGGCAGCTGATCACCCTCGCAGTGGCAGACCACGTGTAACAACACCTGCACAGGATCGGTACATCCGAACATCACACCTGCGGGACAGATACAGGATGGCAACAACAACTGCCCGAGTTACACCAGGAATAAACAATCCCTGCATCAGTGCTCAGACTGTCTGCAATAGGCTGAGAGAGGCTGGACTGAGGGCTTGCAGGCCTGTTGTAAGGCAGGTTCTCACCAGACATCACAGGCAACAACGTCGCCTATGGGCACAAACCCACCGTCGCTGGACCAGACAGGACTGGCAAAAAGTGCTCGTCACTGACGAGTCGTGGTTTTGTCTCCCCAGGGGTGATGGTCGGATTCGTGTTTAACGTCGAAGGAATGAACGTTGCACCGAGGCCTGTACTCTGGAGCGGGATTGATTTGGAGGTGGACGTTCCGACATGGTCTGGGGCGGTGTGTCACAGCATCATCGGACTGAGCTTGTTGTCATTTGCAGGCAATATCAATGCTGTGCATTACAGGGAAGATATCCTCCTCCCTCATGTGGTACCCTTCCTGCAGGCTCATCCTGACATGACCCTCCAGCATGACAATGCCACCAGCCATACTGCTCGTTCTGTGAATGATTTCCTGCAAGACAGGATTGTCAGTGTTCTGCCATGGCCAGCAAAGAGTCCAGATCTCAATCCCATTGAGCACATCTGGGACCTTTTGGATCGGAGGGTGAGAGCTATGGCCATTCCCCCCAGAAATGTCCAGGAACTTGCAGGTGTCTTGGTGGAAGAGTGGGGTAACATCTCACAGCAAGAACTGTCTGATCTGGTGCAGTTCATGAGGAGGAGATGCACTGCAGTACTTATTGCAGCTGGTGGCCACACCAAATACTGACTGTTGCTTTTGATTTTGACCCCTGCTTTGATCAGGGACACAATGTTCAATTTCTTTCTCAGTTGTTGAAAAATGTCATGTTCATACAAATATTTACACGTTTGCTGAAAATAAACGCAGTTGACTGTGAGAGGACATTCATTTTTTTGCTGAGTTTATGTTGCTTTTCCTTTGCTACTACCAAGCACTCCAAGTATGTTACATAATAAGGGAACCTCATTCTCTATCAATGTAGCACCAACCTGTTGACATGATAAGGGAACCTCATTCTCTATCAATGGAGCACCAACCTGTTGACATAATAAGGGAACCACATTCTCTATCAATGGAGCACCAACCTGTTGACATGATAAGGGAACCTCATTCTCTATCAATGGAGCACCAACCTGTTGACATGATAAGGGAACCTCATTCTCTATCAATGGAGCACCAACCTGTTGACATGATAAGGGAACCTCATTCTCTATCAATGGAGCACCAACCTGTTGACATAATAAGTGAACCTCATTCTCTATCAATGGAGCACCAACCTGTTGACATAATAAGGGAACCTCATTCTCTATCAATGGAGCACCAACCTGTTGACATAATAAGGGAACCTCATTCTCTATCAATGGAGCACCAACCTGTTGACATAATAAGTGAACCTCATTCTCTATCAATGGAGCACCAACCTGTTGACATAATAAGGGAACCTCATTCTCTATCAATGGAGCACCAACCTGTTGACATAATAAGGGAACCTCATTCTCTATCAATGGAGCACCAACCTGTTGACATAATAAGGGAACCTCATTCTCTATCAATGGAGCACCAACCTGTTGACATAATAAGTGAACCTCATTCTCTATCAATGGAGCACCAACCTGTTGACATAATAAGGGAACCTCATTCTCTATCAATGGAGCACCAACCTGTTGACATAATAAGGGAACCTCATTCTCTATCAATGGAGCACCAACCTGTTGACAAAGTCTCTGTCCACCTGTCCGTTCTGTATGTAGATCTCATTCAGGGCAGATTTGAACTTAACTGCTGACACTTCACCTGTTGCTTTGGGTCCCAGACAGGCCTGGACCAGCTCCTCTGCAGAATTGCCCTACATGGAAAGGTCATAGGTCAAAGGGTAGAGGTTAGAAATCAGCCAATCAGAATTGAGGGAAAGGTAGATAAAGAAAATCACATTTAGATAAAATAAAATCTTAACACTCATTCTGACACACAACTGTTCTCTCTCTCTCTCTCTCTCTCTCTCTCTCTCTCTCTCTCTCTCTCTCTCTCTCTCTCTCTCTCTCTCTCTCTCTCTCTCTCTCTCTCTCTCTCTCTCTCTCTCTCTCTCTCTCTCTCTCTCTCTCTCTCTCTCTCTCTCTCTCTCTCTCTCTCTCTCTCTCTCTCTCTCTCTCTCTCTCTCTCTCTCTCTCTCTCTCTCTCTCTCTCTCACACACACACACCCACACACACACACACACACACACACACACACTTACCGTGGGGGTGAAGTCTCGTCCCTCTGACTCTGCAATGGCTCGGCACACCTCTGTGACCTTCTGTAGCACAGCTTTTTCTGTGATGCTGACATGGGTGGAGGCTCCATCCCCAATGGGAGAAAACGCCCAGGCTCCTCCTGATAGGACTAGGGCCAAGAAGGACATGCACAGCACTGTTGACATCATCAGTCTGTGGGAGTGGGTGGGGGGGTTATGAGTGAGAGTGAGGGAGCAAGAGACAGAGAAAAAGAGAGAGAGTTAGACTACCATCATCATCATCATCATCATGAAGTGGGATTTCCTTATCAACAGCTGTAAGGAAATCCCCGACCCAGCCCCTGTTGTTAAATCTCTTGGCCACATCCCATCATGTTCTATAATAAAGTTAGTAGACAGGGGCATCTTCACGAAACATGATTAAAATATAACAAGACACCTAATTAGAGACAGGGTTTTAGCCCCTGTCCTGGTACATAATACATTCCCTGTTACCCCACTTCAATCAGTGTAGAGGAAGGGGAGGAGACAGGTTGAAGAAGCCTTGAGACAATTGAGACATGGACTGTGTATGTGTGTCATTCAGAGGGTGAATGGGCAAGACAAACAAAAGGGTATGGTAGTAGATGCCAGGTGCGCCGGCTTGATTCAAGAACTGCAAAGCTGCTGGATTCTTCACGCTCAACAGTTTCCAGTGTGTATCAAGAATGGTCCAACACCCACAGGACACACCTTGACTTATTAAGGCTGTTCTGAGGGCATCTCAGTATTAGTGTTCATAATGTTTTGGTAAACTCTGTGAATATCCTTTAGCTGAATAGCTATTTATTGAACACCTTTAGTTCCTCAAGGACTTGAACCCGATCGAACATCTCTGGAGAGACCTGCAAATTGCTGTGCATCGACGCTCCCCATTCAACATGACAGAGCTTGAGTGGATCTGCATAGAACAATGGGAGAAACTCCGCAAATACAGGTTTGCCAAGCTTGTAGTGTCACACCCAGGAAGACTCGAGGCTGTAATCGCTGCCAAAGGTGCTTCAACAAAATACTGAGTAAAGGGTCTGAATACTTATGTAAATGTAATATTTAAGTATTTTATTTTTAATAGAAACAGTTTTTGCTTTGCCATTATGGGATATTGTGTATGGATTGATTGGGGGGAGGGGGACTATTTAATACATTTTAGAATAAGGCTGTAACGTAACATAATGTGGAAAAAAGTCAAGAGGTCTGAATACTTCCTGAATACACTGTATGTATTGATACAGTACCAGTCAAAAGTTTGGAAACACCTACTCATTTATTATTTATTTTTTACTGTTTTCTACATTGTAGAATAATGGTGAAGACATCAAAACTATGAATTAACACATATGGAATCATGTAGTAACCAAAAAAGTGTTAAACAAATAATTTCATTATTGAGATTCTTCAAAGAAGCCACCCTTTGCCTTCATGACAGCTTTGCACACTGTTACTCAACTGTCAATCCACAGCAAGGTATATTTATGGTTTTAGTTTCACAGGAAGTCTGATGAGATTACTATTGATTTTAGAGAAACGTGATTACATCGATTATGATGGGTATATATATTTTTTTGTCACGATGGTGACCAAACTAACTCTGGATGGTAACATCATTCTTCAACCAGGGAGTGGATGGTTCCAACTTTACGGTGTAATATGGTTTCCTTCACTTCACAAGGTAGACGGTGACAGTATCAGAGGGTTCTACCCCCTGAGTGAGGTGTATCTGTTATGTTGTCATGGTATAGTGGGACTCAAAGGGGATTTTATAAGGGATGGTGTTGGGCAGGTCACAGGGTCAGAGGTCACAGGGTCAGGGATAGCAGTTGGTAACTGATAACAGTACATTCAATTGATACAGTGAAGCTACTGATCACCACCACTAGATGGAGTCAGAGAGGACATTTTTCTGTATCATTATAATGGGCGTGGTGGTGCATGTTTTTGGTTGTTTTTTGGGGGGGGATTTTCTGCTTCTTTCTAAATGACACATATATAAATAATATGTTTAATTCATAATGCATCCTTTTAAACTCTTAAACTGTTGATGAACATATTTGTTCCTGTGTATTGATTTTCAAATCTCCTGACCCTCGTACTATCTGGTCTTGCATCACATAAACATTTGTTCTGATTATTTTTCATGCTTAGTACAACAACAGTGTGTGTACACATCACTGTTCCCATAATGTAAAGATGAGGACATTGAAAAGGGGACAAAATTGAAGTTTAAAAGCTCAATTTAAACTTGCTATTGATACATCATCATGAGAATTACTTTAAATACGTTTGTTTTGTTTTTACAATGGCAGACTGCCCCTTTAATCTCATGAAACTGTCCCAGTATTTTGTTTCTGTACTGCAACAGGACTTAAGCCATATGACTGCAGTGCACTTTGGCATTCATATACAACATTGATTTTGGCATTTGCAAAGACGCGTGACGAGCATCATCTAACACAATTAAAATGAAATTATTCACATGGTCCTTATTTCTCCCTTCAAAAGACACGTGAAACCTGAAAACCCTCCTTCACACATGTACACGTTACACATCATCTGTCAGAATTAAAACATGTTCATTTTCCATCATAAAATGCACAAACATTCATTCTTACCTTGTTTTTCGCGCTTTTACTTCCTCTAATCCCTTCAATCTCTACCCATCCCCACACACACAGACCACAGCCCCTCTTTCACACACCCACCCCTCACCCCTCTTTCACACACCCACCCCTCACCCCTTTTTCACACACCCACCCCCTCATTCTCTCATTGGTCTCTCTCCCTCCTTTCCTCTTCCCCCTCCTTCCCTCTCTCGCTCCACCCCTTATGGTGACGAGCCCTGAGAAGAGGAGTAGAAAGAGACAGAGGAGTAGAAAGAGACAGAGGAGTAGAAAGAGACAGAGGAGTAGAAAGAGACAGAGGAGTAGACAGAGACAGAGGAGTAGAAAGAGACAGAGGAGTAGACAGAGACAGAGGAGTAGAAAGAGACAGAGGAGTAGAAAGAGACAGAGGAGGAGAACGAGACAGAGGAGTAGAAAGAGACAGAGGAGTAGAAAGAGACAGAGGAGTAGAAAGAGACAGAGGAGGAGAAAGAGACAGAGGAGTAGAAAGAGACAGAGGAGTAGACAGAGGAGTAGAAAGAGACAGAGGAGGAGAAAGAGACAGAGGAGTAGACAGAGACAGAGGAGTAGAAAGAGACAGAGGAGTAGACAGAGGAGTAGAAAGAGACAGAGGTGTAGAAAGAGACAGAGGAGTAGACAGAGACAGAGGAGTAGAAAGAGACAGAGAACTAGAAAGAGACAGAGGAGTAGACAGAGACAGAGGAGTAGAAAGAGACAGAGGAGTAGAAAGAGACAGAGGAGTAGACAGAGACTGAGGAGTAGAAAGAGACAGAGGAGTAGAAAGAGACAGAGGAGTAGACAGAGACAGAGGAGTAGAAAGAGACAGAGGAGAAGAAAGAGACAGAGGAGTAGAAAGAGACAGAGGAGGAGAAAGAGACAGAGGAGGAGAAAGAGACAGAGGAGGAGAAAGAGACAGAGGAGTAGAAAGAGACAGAGGAGGAGAAAGAGACAGAGCAGGAACCATAGATGTCTGTGACAGAGCGAGCAGGATCACCATGCACTGAGGAGGGGGACGACTTTAATCAAACCACCTGAATACTGGAATGACTGAAAGAACACAACACTCCTACAACTGAGAATACTACAGTTTACTTGGTGAGTGTAACCAGAGCTAACTCACCATCAGTAGCTACAGGTACAGAGAGATAGTCTCAGTATCAACAGTAGTTAGTATGACTACACTAGTTATTATTCCAGGTCTCAGTATCAACATTAGTTATTTGTTAGAGAGCAGTGTTATGGCTAGCAGTGTTAAGGTGTTGTTAATAAGCAACTTTTAATCTGAATTGTACCACTTCCATTCTACCTATTTAGAACAACATATAAACAAACTGTAGATATCGAAAACACAAAGATGTCAAATCAATCTGGTAGCATTTCCACCCTGGTCCGTTAGACACCCGGCTCCTCTTCTATAAACTGGTTGATGAACTACTGATGACGGAATGTAACTCCATTGTAATGAGAACCATGATGTTATGTAATAACTGTTACATGATGCAATAATATCTGCCACTCAGCAGACGCTTTTATCCAAGGCGTACGTGTGGGTGGCCGTGGGAATCAAACTCACAATCCTGCCACTGTAAACTCACTACACCATCTGCAGTGCTGCATTCCGTCATCTGAACTTCATTGCCAGGCAGTGTACATTTTGCAGTAGCTTGGTGGTAGTTAAAATAGTAAATTAAAATCTAGTTAGTGTTTTCAGTAGTTAATTGCTTTATGGGTGAAGTAGGCAAGAATTTATTTTCAGACCTGGCAAATTCTCACTCGAATCATAGTTTTTTTTTTATTAAATAGGCTAAATTACACGTTCTGTTAACAGAGGACCTCAAAGGGTTCTGTTCTTGCAGTTTGTATAGTATGACATTTCAGATTTACATATGATAATCTTTCACTGAGTATTTAGGACGTAGTTAACTACTTTTTCAGTGTAACTTTAGTTAAGGAAACTATACTGAACAAAAATATAAACGCAACATGTAAACTGTTGGTCTCATGTTTCATGAGCTGAAATAAAAGATACCAGAAATGTTCCAAATGCACAAAAAAGCTTACGTCCCTGTTTAGTGAGCATATCTCTTTTATCAAGATCATCCATCCACCTGACAGGTGTGGCATATCAAGAAGCTGATTCAACAGCATGAGCATTACACCGGTGCAACTTGGGTGCATTGGTAGACAGCAGCATACCACCCTGCATCCCACTGTTAGCTTTCCTCTGAAGCTAAGCAGGGTTGGTCCTGGTCAGTCCCTGGATGGGAGACCAGATGCTGCTGGAAGTGGTGTTGGGGGTTCCTGGTAGGAGCCACCCTTTCCCCTGTTCTAAAATTAACATTCCAATGCCCCGGGACATTGCAGGGTGCGGTCTTTTGAATGGGACTTTAAACAGGTGTCATGACTCTCTGTGGTCACTAAAGATCCCATGGCACTTATTGTAAGAGTGTTAACCCTGGTGTCCTGGCTAAATTCCCAATGTGGCCCTCATGCTGTCACCTTATCACACCCAGCTTATGACTGGCTCATTCATCCCTCTCCCCTGTAACTATTCCCCAGGTTGTTGCTGTAAATGAGAATGTGTTCTCAGTCAACTTACCTGGTAAAAAGTGGCTTATGGTAGATAAATGAACATTCAAATCCCTGGCAACAATGTTGTTTTAGAGAATTTGTCAGTACGTCCAACCAACCTCACAACCGCAGACCACGTGTAACCACGCCAGCCCAGGACCTCCACATCTGGCTTCGTCACCTGCTGGATTGTCTGAGACCAGCTACCCGGACAGCTGATGAAACTGATAAATGTTTCTGTCTTTTATAAACCCCTTTTGTGGGGAGAAACTCATTATGGTTGGCTGGGTCTGGCTCCCCTGCCCAGTCATGAAATCTATAGATTAGGGCTTATGAATTTATTTCAATTGGCAGATTTCCTTATATGAACTGCAACTCATTAAAATTGTTATAATTGTTTCATGTTGCATTTATATTTTTGTTCAGTATACATTTTTCTTAAGGGTAGCTTTAGTGTAGCTTAACCTCTTCCAGTGTGAATAAATTGGTAGCTTGGTAAAACTATACTTTCAGAGTAGCTTCTCCAACACTGCTGCCAGGTTAGGAGAAGTGTGGATGATGGGATGTTACTCCCGAGTGGTGATGTCATGTTGTTGCCGAGTGGTGATGTCATGTTATTCCAGAGTGGTGATGTGATTTTGTTCCAGAGTGTGATGTCATGTTGTTCCAGAGTGGTGATGTCATGTTGTTCCAGAGTGGTGATGTCATGTTGTTCCAGAGTGGTGATGTGATGTTGTTCCAGAGTGTGATGTCATGTTGTTCCAGAGTGGTGATGTGATGTTGTTCCAGAGTGGTGATGTCATGTTGTTCCAGAGTGGTGATGTCATGTTGTTCCAGAGTGGTGATGTCATGTTGTTCCAGAGTGGTGATGTCATGTTGTTCCAGAGTGGGGATGTCATATTGTTCCAGAGTGGTGATGGGTAGTTGTTCCAGAGTGGTGATGTTGTTCCAGAGTGGTGATGTCATGTTGTTCCATAGTGGTGATGTCATGTTGTTCCAGAGTGGTGATGTCATGTTGTTCCATAGTAGTGATGTCATGTTGTTCCAGAGTGGTGATGTCATGTTGTTGTTGTTCCATAGTGGTGATGTCATATTGTTCCAGAGTGGGGATGTGATGTTGTTCCAGAGTGGTGATGTCATGTTGTTCCAGAGTGGGGAAGTGATGCTGTTCCAGAGTGGTGATGTCATGTTGTTCCAGAGTGGTGATGTAATGTTGTTCCAGAGTGGTGATGTCATGTTGTTCCAGAGTGGTGATGTCATGTTGTTCCAGAGTGGTGATGTCATGTTGTTCCAGAGTGGTGATGGGATGTTGTTCCAGAGTGGTGATGTCATGTTGTTCCAGAGTGGTGATGTGATGTTGTTGTTGTTCCAGAGTGGTGATGTCATGTTGTTCCAGAGTGGTGATGTCATGTTGTTCCAGAGTGGTGATGTCATGTTGTTGTTGTTCCAGAGTGGTGATGTCATGTTGTTCCAGAGTGGTGATGTCATGTTGTTCCAGAGTGGTGATGTCATGTTGTTCCAGAGTGGTGATGTCATGTTGTTGTTGTTCCAGAGTGGTGATGTCATGCTGCTGCAGAGTGGGTGGATTTATTTAAGTCAACTAACCAGGATGTCTAGCTGTTCATGTACAGGCATGGCATACTAACATGTATTTAGTCTGGGTTCTTTATACCGCAATTTGACAGGAGTGTGTGTGTGTGTACACTGCCTTCAATGCTGATATGCTGACATCTAACCTCTAACCGCATGCGCACCCCCCCATTCCATCCCCACCTCACCCCAAATGAACGTGCCATGACACAGGTCTACTGTTGTTATGTTGATTTCATAGTCTGATTAAAACATTAAATGGCCTCTTTAAACCACTGGCTTTCACCCCCTGACTCTGTCTTTGGCATGCCTGAGTCTTTAGAACACCCCCCTGACTCTGTCTTTGGCATGCCTGAGTGTTTTGAACACACCCTGTCTGTCAGAATTGCACAAGTGCTCAGTCATACCAAGACCTGGTCTGGTGTGCAGCTAGGAGATATACTACAGCAACAAGATCTGACATGTTGCTGCCACAGGAGGGAAAACCAAATGTTTTGACAGAGATCAGATCATCCACTGATATTCTACTCCTAATGAAGTGCTAGAGAAAACATGAGGAGGATATAGAGACAGGAAGTGGCGCTTCAACAGTAGTAGGAGGCTATATATAGTAGAGGGGTGGGATTCATATTCACACACTCATGTTTTCTCTACTTCCTCATCATCAGAGTTAACAGAGACCTAACAGCTGGGGGAAGTTAACAGCACATGTTTCATTTGCAGTGGGCATTACTGTCAGTCCTCAAAGATGAAATTACTTTACCGTTTGAGATTGGTTGACATTTTCATCACGTTTTCTCATCGAATGAGATACAAAACACCCACAGTCAGTGGATGATCTGATCTCTGTCAAAACAGACCTTTTTAAAAACATTTGGTTTTCCCCACTGTGACAACATGTCAAAACATGTCACGCACTCCTTCCCTGCTTCCTCGGTAGCCAACAGTCAGAAGTCACGTCATAGAGAGAGATACAGAGTAAGAAAAAGACTCACCTTTTACTGTCAAACTGCAGTTCATTTCTTTGTCTGAGTAGATCTTTTTCCAGTTTGCATATTTCATGTTTCAGGTTATTATATGATTTACATATTCAGGTTACTTGGTACAGTTGCAGACAGTTAGATGGGTCATGATTTACATATTCAGGTTACTTGGTACAGTTGCAGACAGTTAGATGGGTCATGATTTACATATTCAGGTTACTTGGTACAGTTGCAGACAGTTAGATGGGTCATGATTTACATATTCAGGTTACCTGGTACAGTTGCAGACAGTTAGATGGGTCATGATTTACATATTCAGGTTACTTGGTACAGTTGCAGACAGTTAGATGGGTCATGATTTACATATTCAGGTTACCTGGTACAGTTGCAGACAGTTAGATGGGTCATGATTTACATATTCAGGTTACCTGGTACAGTTGCAGACAGTTAGATGGGTCATGGATACTCAAGGTCATGGACATTTTTACATTGTACAAAGGCAGTGTTTCTCAATCCTGGTCCCGGGGACCAAAAGGGGGGCGCACCTCTGCCTCCGTCCCACCACACACCCAACCTCAATGAAAGGCTTTATGATTAGTAGAATAGAGAGTGTGAGATGTGTAAATATAATCAATTTGTCTCAAAGTTTATGAGACAAAATCAAATGTTTTCAAAGACAGAATAAAGCAAATGTTTTGACAGAGATCAGAGATCAGAGATCAGAGATCAGAGATCAGAGATCACTGACTGTGGGTGTTTTGTTTTTACTTTGATGAGAAAACATGATGAAAATGTCAACCAATCTCAAACAGTAGAGTAATTTCATCTTTGAGGACTGACAGTAATGCTCACTGCAAATGAAACATGTGCTGTTAACTTCCCCCAGCTGTTAGGTCTCTGTTAACTCTCCCCAGCTGTTAGGTCTCTGTTAACTCTCCCCAGCTGTTAGGTCTCTGTTAACTCTCCCCAGCTGTTAGGTCTCTGTTAACTCTCCCCAGCTGTTAGGTCTCTGTTAACTCTCCCCAGCTGTTAGGCCACTAAAATTCTAAACTCCGGAGCATAAAAAAAACATATGTCCAAAAGAATTGTGAGATCATTGATCTTGTGGATTTCTCCTTGGAAATTCAATTGTGTCATAGTGTAGGACAACTCCAATCACCACCACCATCTACTGTATCTATCATAGTGTAGGACCACTCCAACCACCACCATCTATCTAGCATAGTGTAGGACCACTCCAATCACCACCACCATCTATCTATCATAGTGTAGGACCACTCCAATCACCACCACCACCATCTATCTATCATAGTGTAGGACCACTCCAACCACCACCACCACCACCATCTTATCTATCATAGTGTAGGACCACTCCAATCACCACCACCATCTTATCTATCATAGTGTAGGACCACTCCAATCACCACCACCACCATCTATCTATCATAGTGTAGGACCACTCCAACCACCACCATCTATCTATCATAGTGTAGGACCACTCCAATCACCACCATCTATCTATCATAGTGTAGGACCACTCCAATCACCACCATCTATCTATCATAGTGTAGGACCACTCCAACCACCACCACCACCACCATCTATCTATCATAGTGTAGGACCACTCCAACCACCACCACCATCTATCTATCTATCATAGTGTAGGACCACTCCAACCACCACCACCACCACCATATGTCTATCTATCATAGTGTAGGACCACTCCAATCACCACCACCACCATCTATCTATCATAGTGTAGGACCACTCCAATCACCACCACCACCATCTATCTATCATAGTGTAGGACCACTCAAACCACCACCACCACCATCTATCTATCATAGTGTAGGACCACTCCAACCACCACCACCACCATCTATCTATCATAGTGTAGGACCACTCCAACCACCACCACCACCACCATCTATCTATCATAGTGTAGGACCACTCCAATCACCACCATCTATCTATCATAGTGTAGGACCACTCCAACCACCACCACCACCATCTATCTATCATAGTGTAGGACCACTCCAACCACCACCACCACCGCCATCTATCTATCATAGTGTAGGACCACTCCAATCACCACCATCTATCTATCATAGTGTAGGACCACTCCAATCACCACCATCTATCTATCATAGTGTAGGACCACTCCAACCACCACCACCACCATCTATCTATCATAGTGTAGGACCACTCCAATCACCACCATCTATCTATCATAGTGTAGGACCACTCCAATCACCACCATCTATCTATCATAGTGTAGGACCACTCCAACCACCACCACCACCATCTATCTATCATAGTGTAGGACCACTCCAACCACCACCACCACCACCATCTATCTATCATAGTGTAGGACCACTCCAACCACCACCACCACCACCATCTATCTATCTATCATAGTGTAGGACCACTCCAACCACCACCACCACCATCTATCTATCTATCATAGTGTAGGACCACTCCAACCACCACCACCACCATCTATCTATCATAGTGTAGGACCACTCCAACCACCACCACCACCACCATATGTCTATCCATCACTGTCATTCATAGACACAAGTTTATCTACCTTTAGCGTCTATTCAAAAGGTATCTTCTGTCCGGGGGAGTTTTGTTGATGAAGAGCCCTGATGCTCGTTCTGAACATTAAAACGCATAGCTAGGGTTTTGGAAACATAAGGAACGTACAATATATTTCATATCAGGGGGAGAAGAAAAGGAAAAAAAACTTCACAGGGTTACGGTTAGTGTTCCCACACGGCCTGTGTGCTAACCTGCTATCTGTGCTAACCTGCTATCTGTGCTAACCTGCTATCTGTGCTAACCTGCTATCTGTGCTAACCTGCTATCTGTGCTAACCTGCTATCTGTGCTAACCTGCTATGTTAAGTGTCTCTTCCTTAATTGAAGGATTATTTATTGCTGATATGGAACATGAGTTTCATATGTTTCGAAAACCGTATTGCAACCAATGATTATGGACGTTTCTATAGTTAAAACCGTATCACAACCAATGATTATGGACGTGTCTATAGTTCAAACCGTATCACAACCAATGATTATGGACGTGTCTATAGTTCTAACCGTATCACAACCAATGATTATGGACGTTTCTATAGTTAAAACCGTATCACAACCAATGATTATGGACGTGTCTATAGTTCAAACCGTATCACAACCAATGATTATGGACGTGTCTATAGTTAAAACCGTATCACAACCAATGATTATGGACGTTTCTATAGTTCAAACCGTATCACAACCAATGATTATGGACGTTTCTATAGTTCAAACCGTATCACAACCAATGATTATGGACGTGTCTATAGTTAAAACCGTATCACAACCAATGATTATGGACGTTTCTATAGTTCACACCGTATCACAACCAATGATTATGGACGTTTCTATAGTTCACACCGTATCACAACCAATGATTATGGACGTGTCTATAGTTAAAACCGTATCACAACCAATGATTATGGACGTTTCTATAGTTCAAACCGTATCACAGCCAATGATTATGGACGTTTCTATAGTTCAAACCGTATCACAACCAATGATTATGGACGTGTCTATAGTTAAAACCGTATCACAGCCAATGATTATGGACGTTTCTATAGTTCAAACCGTATCACAACCAATGATTATGGACGTTTCTATAGTTCTAACCGTATCACAACCAATGATTATGGACGTGTCTATAGTTCAAACCGTATCACAACCAATGATTATGGACGTTTCTATAGTTCACACCGTATCACAACCAATGATTATGGACGTGTCTATAGTTAAAACCGTATCACAGCCAATGATTATGAACGTTTCTATAGTTAAAACCGTATCACAACCAATGATTATGGACGTTTCTATAGTTCAAACCGTATCACAGCCAATGATTATGGACGTTTCTATAGTTAAAACCGTATCACAACCAATGATTATGGACGTTTCTATAGTTCAAACCGTATCACAACCAATGATTATGGACGTTTCTATAGTTAAAACCGTATCACAACCAATGATTATGGACGTTTCTATAGTTAAAACCGTATCACAACCAATGATTATGGACGTTTCTATAGTTAAAACCGTATCACAACCAATGATTATGGACGTGTCTATAGTTCAAACCGTATCACAACCAATGATTATGGACGTTTCTATAGTTCAAACCGTATCACAGCCAATGATTATGGACGTGTCTATAGTTCAAACCGTATCACAACCAATGATTATGGACGTTTCTATAGTTAAAACCGTATCACAACCAATGATTATGGACGTTTCTATAGTTAAAACCGTATCACAACCAATGATTATGGACGTTTCTATAGTTCTAACCGTATCACAACCAATGATTATGGACGTTTCTATAGTTAAAACCGTATCACAACCAATGATTATGGACGTTTCTATAGTTCAAACCGTATCACAACCAATGATTATGGACGTGTCTATAGTTCAAACCGTATCACAACCAATGATTATGGACGTTTCTATAGTTCAAACCGTATCACAACCAATGATTATGGACGTTTCTATAGTTCAAACCGTATCACAACCAATGATTATGGACGTTTCTATAGTTCAAACCGTATCACAACCAATGATTATGGACGTTTCTATAGTTCTAACCGTATCACAGCCAATGATTATGGACGTTTCTATAGTTAAAACCGTATCACAACCAATGATTATGGACGTTTCTATAGTTCAAACCGTATCACAACCAATGATTATGGACGTTTCTATAGTTCTAACCGTATCACAGCCAATGATTATGGACGTTTCTATAGTTCAAACCGTATCACAACCAATGATTATGGACGTTTCTATAGTTCAAACCGTATCACAACCAATGATTATGGACGTTTCTATAGTTAAAACCGTATCACAACCAATGATTATGGACGTTTCTATAGTTAAAACCGTATCACAACCAATGATTATGGACGTTTCTATAGTTCAAACCGTATCACAACCAATGATTATGGACGTTTCTATAGTTAAAACCGTATCACAACCAATGATTATGGACGTTTCTATAGTTCAAACCGTATCACAACCAATGATTATGGACGTGTCTATAGTTAAAACCGTATCACAACCAATGATTATGGACGTTTCTATAGTTCAAACCGTATCACAACCAATGATTATGGACGTTTCTATAGTTCAAACCGTATCACAGCCAATGATTATGGACGTTTCTATAGTTCTAACCGTATCACAGCCAATGATTATGGACGTTTCTATAGTTCTAACCGTATCACAGCCAATGATTATGGACGTTTCTATAGTTCAAACCGTATCACAACCAATGATTATGGACGTTTCTATAGTTCTAACCGTATCACAGCCAATGATTATGGACGTGTCTATAGTTCAAACCGTATCACAGCCAATGATTATGGACGTGTCTATAGTTCAAACCGTATCACAGCCAATGATTATGGACGTGTCTATAGTTCTAACCGTATCACAACCAATGATTATGGACGTTTCTATAGTTAAAACCGTATCACAACCAATGATTATGGACGTGTCTATAGTTAAAACCGTATCACAGCCAATGATTATGGACGTGTCTATAGTTCTAACCGTATCACAACCAATGATTATGGACGTTTCTATAGTTCAAACCGTATCACAACCAATGATTATGGACGTTTCTATAGTTCAAACCGTATCACAACCAATGATTATGGACGTTTCTATAGTTCAAACCGTATCACAACCAATGATTATGGACGTTTCTATAGTTCAAACCGTATCACAACCAATGATTATGGACGTTTCTATAGTTCTAACCGTATCACAACCAATGATTATGGACGTTTCTATAGTTAAAACCGTATCACAACCAATGATTATGGACGTTTCTATAGTTAAAACCGTATCACAACCAATGATTATGGACGTGTCTATAGTTCAAACCGTATCACAACCAATGATTATGGACGTGTCTATAGTTCTAACCGTATCACAACCAATGATTATGGACGTTTCTATAGTTCTAACCGTATCACAGCCAATGATTATGGACGTTTCTATAGTTAAAACCGTATCACAACCAATGATTATGGACGTTTCTATAGTTCAAACCGTATCACAACCAATGATTATGGACGTTTCTATAGTTAAAACCGTATCACAACCAATGATTATGGACGTGTCTATAGTTCACACCGTATCACAACCAATGATTATGGACGTTTCTATAGTTCTAACCGTATCACAGCCAATGATTATGGACGTTTCTATAGTTCTAACCGTATCACAGCCAATGATTATGGACGTTTCTATAGTTCTAACCGTATCACAGCCAATGATTATGGACGTTTCTATAGTTCAAACCGTATCACAACCAATGATTATGGACGTTTCTATAGTTCAAACCGTATCACAACCAATGATTATGGACGTGTCTATAGTTCAAACCGTATCACAACCAATGATTATGGACGTTTCTATAGTTCAAACCGTATCACAACCAATGATTATGGACGTTTCTATAGTTAAAACCGTATCACAACCAATGATTATGGACGTTTCTATAGTTCAAACCGTATCACAACCAATGATTATGGACGTTTCTATAGTTCAAACCGTATCACAACCAATGATTATGGACGTTTCTATAGTTCAAACCGTATCACAACCAATGATTATGGACGTTTCTATAGTTCAAACCGTATCACAGCCAATGATTATGGACGTGTCTATAGTTCAAACCGTATCACAACCAATGATTATGGACGTGTCTATAGTTCAAACCGTATCACAACCAATGATTATGGACGTTTCTATAGTTCTAACCGTATCACAGCCAATGATTATGGACGTTTCTATAGTTAAAACCGTATCACAACCAATGATTATGGACGTTTCTATAGTTCTAACCGTATCACAACCAATGATTATGGACGTTTCTATAGTTAAAACCGTATCACAACCAATGATTATGGACGTTTCTATAGTTAAAACCGTATCACAACCAATGATTATGGACGTTTCTATAGTTCACACCGTATCACAACCAATGATTATGGACGTTTCTATAGTTCAAACCGTATCACAACCAATGATTATGGACGTTTCTATAGTTAAAACCGTATCACAGCCAATGATTATGGACGTTTCTATAGTTCAAACCGTATCACAACCAATGATTATGGACGTTTCTATAGTTCAAACCGTATCACAGCCAATGATTATGGACGTGTCTATAGTTAAAACCGTATCACAACCAATGATTATGGACGTTTCTATAGTTCTAACCGTATCACAACCAATGATTATGGACGTGTCTATAGTTCAAACCGTATCACAACCAATGATTATGGACGTTTCTATAGTTAAAACCGTATCACAACCAATGATTATGGACGTGTCTATAGTTCAAACCGTATCACAACCAATGATTATGGACGTGTCTATAGTTAAAACCGTATCACAACCAATGATTATGGACGTTTCTATAGTTCAAACCGTATCACAACCAATGATTATGGACGTTTCTATAGTTCTAACCGTATCACAGCCAATGATTATGGACGTTTCTATAGTTAAAACCGTATCACAACCAATGATTATGGACGTGTCTATAGTTCTAACCGTATCACAACCAATGATTATGGACGTTTCTATAGTTAAAACCGTATCACAACCAATGATTATGGACGTTTCTATAGTTCAAACCGTATCACAACCAATGATTATGGACGTTTCTATAGTTAAAACCGTATCACAACCAATGATTATGGACGTTTCTATAGTTAAAACCGTATCACAGCCAATGATTATGGACGTTTCTATAGTTAAAACCGTATCACAACCAATGATTATGGACGTTTCTATAGTTCAAACCGTATCACAACCAATGATTATGGACGTGTCTATAGTTCAAACCGTATCACAACCAATGATTATGGACGTTTCTATAGTTCAAACCGTATCACAACCAATGATTATGGACGTTTCTATAGTTCTAACCGTATCACAACCAATGATTATGGACGTTTCTATAGTTAAAACCGTATCACAACCAATGATTATGGACGTTTCTATAGTTAAAACCGTATCACAACCAATGATTATGGACGTTTCTATAGTTCAAACCGTATCACAACCAATGATTATGGACGTTTCTATAGTTAAAACCGTATCACAACCAATGATTATGGACGTGTCTATAGTTCACACCGTATCACAACCAATGATTATGGACGTTTCTATAGTTCTAACCGTATCACAGCCAATGATTATGGACGTTTCTATAGTTCTAACCGTATCACAGCCAATGATTATGGACGTTTCTATAGTTCTAACCGTATCACAGCCAATGATTATGGACGTTTCTATAGTTCAAACCGTATCACAACCAATGATTATGGACGTTTCTATAGTTCAAACCGTATCACAACCAATGATTATGGACGTTTCTATAGTTAAAACCGTATCACAACCAATGATTATGGACGTTTCTATAGTTCAAACCGTATCACAACCAATGATTATGGACGTTTCTATAGTTCAAACCGTATCACAACCAATGATTATGGACGTGTCTATAGTTAAAACCGTATCACAACCAATGATTATGGACGTTTCTATAGTTCAAACCG
This sequence comes from Oncorhynchus mykiss, assembly GCF_013265735.2. Classification (NCBI taxonomy): domain Eukaryota; kingdom Metazoa; phylum Chordata; class Actinopteri; order Salmoniformes; family Salmonidae; genus Oncorhynchus; species Oncorhynchus mykiss. Next base: position 8,861,415 of record NC_048583.1, on the reverse strand, counting down.
TATCACAACCAATGATTATGGACGTTTCTATAGTTCAAACCGTATCACAACCAATGATTATGGACGTTTCTATAGTTCAAACCGTATCACAACCAATGATTATGGACGTTTCTATAGTTCAAACCGTATCACAACCAATGATTATGGACGTGTCTATAGTTAAAACCGTATCACAACCAATGATTATGGACGTTTCTATAGTTAAAACCGTATCACAACCAATGATTATGGACGTTTCTATAGTTAAAACCGTATCACAACCAATGATTATGGACGTGTCTATAGTTCAAACCGTATCACAACCAATGATTATGGACGTTTCTATAGTTCAAACCGTATCACAGCCAATGATTATGGACGTGTCTATAGTTCAAACCGTATCACAACCAATGATTATGGACGTGTCTATAGTTCAAACCGTATCACAACCAATGATTATGGACGTTTCTATAGTTCTAACCGTATCACAGCCAATGATTATGGACGTTTCTATAGTTAAAACCGTATCACAACCAATGATTATGGAAGTTTCTATAGTTCTAACCGTATCACAACCAATGATTATGGACGTTTCTATAGTTAAAACCGTATCACAACCAATGATTATGGACGTTTCTATAGTTAAAACCGTATCACAACCAATGATTATGGACGTTTCTATAGTTCAAACCGTATCACAACCAATGATTATGGACGTTTCTATAGTTCAAACCGTATCACAACCAATGATTATGGACGTTTCTATAGTTAAAACCGTATCACAACCAATGATTATGGACGTTTCTATAGTTCAAACCGTATCACAACCAATGATTATGGACGTTTCTATAGTTAAAACCGTATCACAACCAATGATTATGGACGTTTCTATAGTTCAAACCGTATCACAACCAATGATTATGGACGTGTCTATAGTTAAAACCGTATCACAACCAATGATTATGGACGTGTCTATAGTTCAAACCGTATCACAACCAATGATTATGGACGTGTCTATATTTAAAACCGTATCACAACCAATGATTATGGACGTGTCTATAGTTCAAACCGTATCACAACCAATGATTATGGACGTTTCTATAGTTCAAACCGTATCACAACCAATGATTATGGACGTGTCTATAGTTCAAACCGTATCACAACCAATGATTATGGACGTGTCTATAGTTCTAACCGTATCACAACCAATGATTATGGACGTTTCTATAGTTCAAACCGTATCACAACCAATGATTATGGACGTTTCTATAGTTCAAACCGTATCACAACCAATGATTATGGACGTGTCTATAGTTCTAACCGTATCACAACCAATGATTATGGACGTGTCTATAGTTAAAACCGTATCACAACCAATGATTATGGACGTGTCTATAGTTCAAACAGTATCACAACCAATGATTATGGACGTGTCTATAGTTCAAACCGTATCACAACCAATGATTATGGACGTGTCTATAGTTAAAACCGTATCACAACCAATGATTATGGACGTTTCTATAGTTCAAACAGTATCACAACCAATGATAATGGACGTTTCTATAGTTCAAACCGTATCACAACCAATGATTATGGACGTTTCTATAGTTCAAACCGTATCACAGCCAATGATTATGGACGTGTCTATAGTTCAAACCGTATCACAACCAATGATTATGGACGTGTCTATAGTTCAAACCGTATCACAACCAATGATTATGGATGTGTCTATAGTTCAAACCGTATCACAACCAATGATTATGGATGTGTCTATAGTTCAAACCGTATCACAACCAATGATTATGGACGTTTCTATAGTTCAAACCGTATCACAACCAATGATTATGGACGTTTCTATAGTTCAAACCGTATCACAACCAATGATTATGGATGTGTCTATAGTTCAAACCGTATCACAACCAATGATTATGGATGTGTCTATAGTTCAAACCGTATCACAACCAATGATTATGGACGTTTCTATAGTTCAAACCGTATCACAACCAATGATTATGGACGTGTCTATAGTTCAAACCGTATCACAACCAATGATTATGGACGTGTCTATAGTTCAAACCGTATCACAACCAATGATTATGGATGTGTCTATAGTTCAAACCGTATCACAACCAATGATTATGGATGTGTCTATAGTTCAAACCGTATCACAACCAATGATTATGGACGTTTCTATAGTTCAAACCGTATCACAACCAATGATTATGGATGTGTCTATAGTTCAAACCGTATCACAACCAATGATTATGGATGTGTCTATAGTTCAAACCGTATCACAACCAATGATTATGGACGTTTCTATAGTTCAAACCGTATCACAACCAATGATTATGGACGTTTCTATAGTTCAAACCGTATCACAACCAATGATTATGGACGTGTCTATAGTTCAAACCGTATCACAGCCAATGATTATGGACGTGTCTACAGTTCAAACCGTATCACAGCCAATGATTATGGACGTTTCTATAGTTCAAACCGTATCACAACCAATGATTATGGACGTGTCTATAGTTAAAACCGTATCACAACCAATGATTATGGACGTGTCTATAGTTAAAACCGTATCACAACCAATGATTATGGACGTGTCTATAGTTAAAACCGTATCACAACCAATGATTATGGACGTTTCTATAGTTCAAACCGTATCACAACCAATGATTATGGACGTGTCTATAGTTCAAACCGTATCACAACCAATGATTATGGACGTGTCTATAGTTCTAACCGTATCACAGCCAATGATTATGGACGTTTCTATAGTTCAAACCGTATCACAACCAATGATTATGGACGTTTCTATAGTTCAAACCGTATCACAACCAATGATTATGGACGTTTCTATAGTTAAAACCGTATCACAACCAATGATTATGGACGTTTCTATAGTTCAAACCGTATCACAACCAATGATTATGGACGTGTCTATAGTTCACACCGTATCACAGCCAATGATTATGGACGTTTCTATAGTTCAAACCGATTAGCAGAGCTCACAGCTGACAACCCTTGGGATAAAGCAGAATGCCTCGTTAGGGCCATGGGTTCTCGAGAGCAAAGTGTGATCATGCTCCTTCCTCTCTGTCTTCTTTTCTGACTATAGGTCTGTCTTTGAGGACGTGCAGATGTGCATGACTGTGTCTGTCTCACTGACTCACTAAATTAAATCAACTCACTGGTGCAATTACGCAACAATCTCTGTCTTCCAATGAATTAAAATGTTACATTCAATTCTGTTCAAAATCCGTCAAGACAGAAATTCCAATGATTCCAGCAGCAAATCATTTGTAAAAGTTTGGATGTCACCAGTTCTGGTCAGTCAGTATACAGTTGTCCAAAATAAATAATCCCCATGATAAAACCACAAATATATTCCAGTAGGACTAAATGTGTCCACATACATATGTACTGTTTGCTCCTAGCAGAACTTGGCTAGGAGAAGAGACTGTCTCATACTCCCTAAAGACCTTTGCATGTAAAATTTTAAAAAAGCAGCAATATTACTGTTGTTTGTCCCTCTTGAGCCACCATAGCAACAGCATAGCCAGAAATAGCCGGAAACAGCATGGCCAGAAACACTTCCTCAAAATTAATCTAAGCTAAATCAAGAAATCTGTCATTCATTTCGACTTTTTTACTGAAAAGGTCTTAGTTGCGCAATTTTACATTTAGGTAACACTTCATGTTCCCCCACTCCTACTAGGAGTAGTACTGCTGACCAATCACCAAGACTTCAGTTACCTAACCCTTAATCCTAACCCTAATCCTAACCCTAATCCTAACCCTAACCCTAACCCTAATCCTAACAAAAACAGATGGACGTGCACGAACAGCCGAAGACCAAAACTAACAAAAACGTCACAAAATGTTATCATAATACACTCCTACTAGGAGTTGTACTGCTGACCAATCACCAAGACTTCGGTTACCTAACCCTAATCCTAACCCTAATCCTAACCCTAACCCTAACCCTAATCCTAACAAAAACGTCACAAAATGTTATCCTAATACATGCCCAAACTGTTTCAAATGTAAAGCATACGGTAAGCTTAAGAAACAGCCATCTAAACTTGCAGTAACAGGTGTGAGCAATCAGTTGGCACAGTCATTTCGGTGTTTTTCCCAGTAAGGTTTTGCAAGCAGGATAATGAGGCTTCCAAGGTTTCCAAAACACATGAACAGGAAAAGACTTGGTCCACCCCATCATCAGTGATGAGGATCTTAAAGGTGTTAATACTGTAGATGAATGTAATCACAGTTAATGTCATGAGTCAAGAGTACCCTATTTACAGGCCATAAGTGGATTATTTCATGTAATGGAAAATAATATAGGCCCAGTAGTGGATTTCTGCCCACTACAGTAATGTATGGTACCTGTCTGTCTGCCTGTACATGGAAAAGACTCATGGTTAATGTCAACAGATGTCATAATGACATTACATGTCACTCATTTCCCCCTCCCACCTCTCTCTCTCTCTCTCTCTCTCGCTCTCTCTCTCTCTCTCCAGAGCCATAATGTCTAACTCCTCCTCCTCTGTGGTCTGCCCTTTCTACAACAGCATATATACCACCCATTCATCCCTCTCTTTCCCTCCAGAGCCAAGACCTCCAACTGTCCTCCACTTCCTCATCACTCTCATCCAGGATGTTCAACTCCTCCTCCTCTGCGTTCTGTCCTCTCCTCCAGACCATGCTGGACCACTCTCTAAACAACAACACAGGGGTCAACCTGGTGGTGGTGTGGGTCCACGGCCTGGTCTCCTGTCTGGGTATCCTGGAGAACGCTCTGGTCCTCTGGGTGGTCGGCTTCCGCCTGCGCCGCCGGTAGGTTGGCTGGTGGTGTGTGGTTGCTGTGTGTGTGTGGTGGGGGGTTTCTTTGTGTGTGTGGTGGGTGTGGGGGGGTTGCTGTGTGTGTGTGGTGGGGGGGTTTCTTTGTGTGTGTGGTGGGTGTGGGGGGGTTGCTGTGTGTGTGTGGCGTTTTTTTGTTTGTGTGTGTGGTGGGTGTGGGGGGGGGTGTCGCTGTGTGTGTGTGGTGGGTGTGGGGGGGTTGCTGTGTGTGTGTGTGCTCACAGCAGGGTTTGGCTCATATCTAAATGAAGGCAGTCAGTTCAGGAAGCGATTTGAATAAACAATGCAGACATGTAAAAACGTTTGAAAGAAAATAACTTCTCCTTTTCACTTTATTGAGGAGTTACTGAAAATAAATGTCATTATTTTATACTATTGAATTGTAATATGAGTTTATTTCCTGAATTTGCTGCTTTTAATTCTACCCTGGTTCACAGGTTGTGTCAGTGTAGTGTTTTCTGCTTAGACAGTGTGTGTGGCGTCCGGAGGGACCAGAATAAGTTGGGAATAACGTGAATTCCCTTCTTTTTTCTTCACAGGACCGTGGCCTCTGTCTGGGTTCTCAACCTGGCCCTGTCAGACTTCCTGGCTACGCTGACCCTCCCTCTCTTTACACACTACCTGCACTCCTCACACAGCTGGGAGCTGGGAGGTACGCCCATAGACCATATATCAGTCACCGTTAGCGGAGTTGCCAACAACCAGATGCATCCGGTTTTCCGGGATATAGCTAACTCAACCTAACTTCCTTTCCTGCTCAACTCCAGAGGTGGGAACTCCGCTCAGGCATTTTCTTTTATAACCTCTATAACCTTTATAACCTTTATAACCTCTATAACCTTTATAACCTTTATAACCTTTATAACCTCTATAACCTTTATAGCCTCTATAACCTTTATAACCTCTATAACCTTTATAACCTCTATAACCTTTATAACCTCTATAACCTTTATAACCTTTGTAACCTTTATAACCTCTATAACCTCTATAACCTTTATAACCTCTATAACCTTTATAACCTTTATAACCTTTATAACCTCTATAACCTTTATAACCTTTATAACCTCTATAACCTTTATAACCTTTATAACCTTTATAACCTCTATAACCTTTATAACCTCTATAACCTTTATAACCTTTATAACCTCTATAACCTTTATAACCTTTGTAACCTTTATAACCTCTGCGCTGGGTAGATGTGAACTACTTCCATGTGACGTCCTAACAATAGAGGGTCCCAGATAAAATGGCTGACAAATTCTGCCATTCTGATGACTAGGGGCTTTATGACAACAGCCTCTCCATTGTCGTGTCTATAGGTACGCCTACATCGAAATACATTAACAGCAATACGTAGGAGTTAAACTAGTAAGCCACTGACAGTGTGCATTAAATGTATATGTATACTGTATGTACAAGATATGTATGACATGGGTATTGGTAATCTACACTACATACACAAAAGTATGTGGACACCCTTTCAAATGAGTGGATTTGGCTATTTCAGCCACACCCGTTGGAGACAGGTGTATAAATTCAAGCACACAGCCATGCAGTCTCCATAGACATTTGCAGTAGAAAGTCCTTACTGAAGAGCTCAACGTGGCAACGTCATAGGATGCCACCGTTCCAACAAGTCAGTGTCAAATTTCTGCCCTGCTAGCGCTGCCCCGGTCCACTGCAAGTGCTGTTATTGTGAAGTGGAAACGTCTTGGAGCAACAACGGCTCAGCCACAAAGTGGTAGGCCACACAAACTCACGGAACAGGACCGCTGAAGTGTGTAGCGCACTTCAGTTCGCACCTTAGTTCCAGTGAAGGGAAATCTTAACGCTACAGCATAAAATTACATTCTAGACAATTCTGTGCTTCCGACTTTGTGGCAACAGTTTGGGGAAGGCCCTTGCCTGTATCAGCATGACAATGCCGCCATGAGAGAGGAGGATGTTATAGCAGCAAATAGGGAACCAACTCCATATTGATGCCCATGATTTTGGAATGAGATGTTTGATGAGCAGGTGTCCACATACTGTTGGTCATGTAGTGTATAGAGAGATATGTTAGATTAATAGTGTATCTGTCACATTTTTCATTGAACCTTTATTTAACTAGGCAAGTCAGTTAACAACAAATCTTATTTACAATGACGGCCTACACCAGCCAAACCCTCCCTTAACCCGGACAACACAGGGCCAATTGTATGGAAGCCGATGAGACTCCTGATCACGGCTGGTTGTGATACAGCCCGCAATCGAACCCAGGTCTTTAGTGACGCCTCTAGCACTGCGATGCAGTGCCTTAGACCGCTGCGCCACTCAGCCCCACATGAGTTACACCATTGATGTTTACAATACAGCAGCACTGTTTTCCCTTCGGGAACAATAAAGTTGATCCTATCCTCTAGGTCTGCTGTGTACGGCCCAGTCCTCAGTCTTCTTCCTCAACATGTTTGTGTCAGCCTTCCTCCTGGCGGCCATTTCTCTGGACCGCTGTCTCCTGGTGGCGCGGCCCGTCTGGAGCCAGAACCACCGCTCCATCAGCGCCGCCTGGAAGGTTTTACTTTCTGTTTTGTTACATCATTAGTTCTGTTACGTCATTAGTTCTGTCACATAATTAGTTATGTTACGTCATTAGTTCTGTTACGTCATTAGTTCTGTTACGTCATTAGTTCTGTTACGTTATTAGTTCTGTTACGTTATTAGTTCTGTTACGTCATTAGTTCTGTTACGTCATTAGTTCTGTTACGTCATTAGTTCTGTTACGTCATTAGTTCTGTTACGTTATTAGTTCTGTTACGTTATTAGTTCTGTTACGTCATTAGTTCTGTTACGTCATTAGTTCTGTAACGTCATTAGTTCTGTTACGTCATTAGTTCTGTTGCGTCATTAGTTCTGTTACATCATTAGTTCTGTTACGTCATTAGTTCTGTTACATCAGTAGTTCTGTTACATCATTAGTTCTGTTACGTCATTAGTTCTGTAACGTCATTAGTTCTGTTACGTCATTAGTTCTGTTACATCATTAGTTCTGTTACATCATTAGTTCTGTTACGTCATTAGTTCTGTAACGTCATTAGTTCTGTAACGTCATTAGTTCTGTTACGTCATTAGTTCTGTTGCGTCATTAGTTCTGTTGCGTCATTAGTTCTGTTGCGTCATTAGTTCTGTTACGTCATTAGTTCTGTTACATCATTAGTTCTGTAACGTCATTAGTTCTGTTACGTCATTAGTTCTGTTACGTCATTAGTTCTGTTACGTCATTAGTTCTGTTACGTCATTAGTTCTGTTACGTCAATAGTTCTGTTACGTCATTAGTTCTGTTACATCATTAGTTCTGTTACGTCATTTGTTCCTTTAACGTCATTAGTTCTGTTACATCATTAGTTCTGTTACGTCATTAGTTCTGTTACGTCATTAGTTCTGTAACGTCATTAGTTCTGTTACATCATTAGTTCTGTTACATCATTAGTTCTGTTACGTCATTAGTTCTGTAACGTCATTAGTTCTGTTACGTCATTAGTTCTGTTGCGTCATTAGTTCTGTTGCGTCATTAGTTCTGTTACATCATTAGTTCTGTTACGTCATTAGTTCTGTAACGTCATTAGTTCTGTTGCGTCATTAGTTCTGTTGCGTCATTAGTTCTGTTGCGTCATTAGTTCTGTTGCGTCATTAGTTCTGTTACGTCATTAGTTCTGTTACATCATTAGTTCTGTTACGTCATTAGTTCTGTTACATCATTAGTTCTGTAACGTCATTAGTTCTGTTACGTCATTAGTTCTGTTAAATCATTAGTTCTGTTACGTCATTAGTTCTGTTACGTCATTAGTTCTGTTACATCATTAGTTCTGTTACATCATTAGTTCTGTTACGTCATTAGTTCTGTTACATCATTAGTTCTGTTACGTCATTAGTTCTGTTACGTCATTAGTTCTGTTACGTCATTAGTTCTGTTACATCATTAGCTCTGTTACATCATTAGTTCTGTTACGTCATTAGTTCTGTTGCGTCATTAGTTCTGTTGCGTCATTAGTTCTGTTACATCATTAGTTCTGTTACATCATTAGTTCTGTTACGTCATTAGTTCTGTAACGTCATTAGTTCTGTTGCGTCATTAGTTCTGTTGCGTCATTAGTTCTGTTGCGTCATTAGTTCTGTTGCGTCATTAGTTCTGTTGCGTCATTAGTTCTGTTACATCATTAGTTCTGTTACGTCATTAGTTCTGTTACATCATTAGTTCTGTAACGTCATTAGTTCTGTTACGTCATTAGTTCTGTTACATCATTAGTTCTGTAACGTCATTAGTTCTGTTACGTCATTAGTTCTGTTACGTCATTAGTTCTGTTGCGTCATTAGTTCTGTTACATCATTAGTTCTGTTACGTCATTAGTTCTGTAACGTCATTAGTTCTGTTACATCATTAGCTCTGTTACATCATTAGTTCTGTCACGTCATTAGTTCTGTTGCGTCATTAGTTCTGTTGCGTCATTAGTTCTGTTACATCATTAGTTCTGTTACGTCATTAGTTCTGTAACGTCATTAGTTCTGTTGCGTCATTAGTTCTGTTGCGTAATTAGTTCTGTTGCGTCATTAGTTCTGTTGCGTCATTAGTTCTGTTACGTCATTAGTTCTGTTACATCATTAGTTCTGTTACGTCATTAGTTCTGTTACATCATTAGTTCTGTAACGTCATTAGTTCTGTTACGTCATTAGTTCTGTTAAATCATTAGTTCTGTTACGTCATTAGTTCTGTTACGTCATTAGTTCTGTTACATCATTAGTTCTGTTACGTCATTAGTTCTGTTACATCATTAGTTCTGTTACGTCATTAGTTCTGTTACGTCATTAGTTCTGTTACGTCATTAGTTCTGTTACGTCATTAGTTCTGTTACATCATTAGCTCTGTTACATCATTAGTTCTGTTACGTCATTAGTTCTGTTGCGTCATTAGTTCTGTTGCGTCATTAGTTCTGTTACATCATTAGTTCTGTTACGTTATTAGTTCTGTTTCGTCATTAGTTCTGTTACGTTATTAGCTCTGTTACGTTATTAGTTCTGTTACGTTATTAGTTCTGTTACGTTATTAGTTCTGTTACGTTATTAGTTCTGTTACATCATTAGTTCTGTTACGTTATTAGTTCTGTTACGTTATTAGTTCTGTTACATCATTAGTTCTGTTACGTCATTAGTTCTGTTACGTCATTAGTTCTGTTACATCATTAGTTCTGTTACGTCATTAGTTCTGTTAAATCATTAGTTCTGTTACGTCATTAGTTCTGTTACGTCATTAGTTCTGTTACATCATTAGTTCTGTTACGTCATTAGTTCTGTTACATCATTAGTTCTGTTACGTCATTAGTTCTGTTACATCATTAGTTCTGTAACGTCATTAGTTCTGTTACGTCATTAGTTCTGTTACGTCATTAGTTCTGTAACGTCATTAGTTCTGTTACGTCATTAGTTCTGTTACGTCATTAGTTCTGTTACATCATTAGTTCTGTTACGTCATTAGTTCTGTTACGTCATTAGTTCTGTTACATCATTAGTTCTGTTACGTCATTAGTTCTGTTACGTCATTAGTTCTGTTGCGTCATTAGTTCTGTTACGTCATTAGTTCTGTTACGTCATTAGTTCTGTTACATCATTAGTTCTGTTACGTCATTAGTTCTGTTACATCATTAGTTCTGTAACGTCATTAGTTCTGTTACGTCATTAGTTCTGTTGCGTCATTAGTTCTGTTACGTCATTAGTTCTGTTACGTCATTAGTTCTGTTACATCATTAGTTCTGTTACGTCATTAGTTCTGTTACATTATTAGTTCTGTAACGTCATTAGTTCTGTTACATAATTAGTTCTGTTACGTCATTAGTTCTGTAACGTCATTAGTTCTGTTACGTCATTAGTTCTGTAACGTCATTAGTTCTGTTACGTCATTAGTTCTGTTACATAATTAGTTCTGTTACGTCATTAGTTCTGTTACGTCATTAGTTCTGTAGCGTCATTAGTTCTGTTGCGTCATTAGTTCTGTTGCGTCATTAGTTCTGTTACGTCATTAGTTCTGTTACGTCATTAGTTCTGTTACGTCATTAGTTCTGTTACATCATTAGTTCTGTTGCGTCATTAGTTCTGTTACGTCATTAGTGCTGTTACGTCATTAGTTCTGTTACGTCATTAGTTCTGTTACATCATTAGTTCTGTTACGTCATTAGTTCTGTTACATCATTAGTTCTGTAACGTCATTAGTTCTGTTACATAATTAGTTCTGTTATGTCATTAGTTCTGTAACGTCATTAGTTCTGTTACGTCATTAGTTCTGTTGCGTCATTAGTTCTGTTACGTCATTAGTTCTGTTACATCATTAGTTCTGTAACGTCATTAGTTCTGTTACGTCATTAGTTCTGTTACATCATTAGTTCTGTAACGTCATTATTTCTGTTACGTCATTAGTTCTGTTACGTCATTAGTTCTGTTACGTCGTTAGTTCTGTTACGTCATTAGTTCTGTTACGTCATTAGTTCTGTTACGTCATTAGTTCTGTTACGTCATTAGTTCTGTTACGTCATTAGTTCTGTTTTCGTACGTTGATGATGTGATTATATAATGTATTATTACCTGTGAGTGTTTCCAGTGTCTCTGTGTTTAATCATCAATAGGGTGTTGCCCATTGTTGTAATATTGTAGACACTTTAACAATAACTCTGTCTAAAGTGCATAAGGCAGAAGACACGTTTCTGTTAGACATCCATGCACTGGACAATGAAGTCATCTTCTAATCTCCTTTCTCTTCTTCCAAGGTGTGTGCTTTGGGCTGGTTGTGGGCGGCGGCCAACACCTTCCCTTACGTCCTGTTCCGGGCGGTGACGGAGAAGACGGACGGAAGGAAGCTCTGCTACCACCATTTTGGATTGTACTCGTCGCCAGGGATGCTGGAGAGGGACTGTAGGGTACGGCAGGCGGCGACCGCCGTGTCCAAGACGCTCCTGGCGTTCCTACTCCCCCTAGTGGTGATTGCAGGGAGCTACGCCCTCTTTGGCATCAGTCTGAGCCAGAGGAGGAAGAGGAGGAGGAATAACAGCAGTAGTAGACTCACTGGGGCTTTGATTGTTACCAACGTGGAACGTAGAGAGTCAAAACCCAACACAAACACCAAAAGCTCCACCCCCAACCCAAAAGGCTCCACCCCTACCTCCACCTCCGTCAAATTGTCTTCTAGACGGACCGAGCCCAGCCTATCCCGTGGCTTCACCAAAATGGTGACATCAGTCATCGCGACGTTTGCCCTCTGCTGGGCGCCTTATCACGTGTTCTGCCTCATTGAGGTTGCCGCCCAGTACTGGCCGACCAAGGTCGTGTTGGTGGAGGTGGGGTTGCCAATAGCGACGACCTTTGCCTTCCTGAACCCGGTGTTAAACCCGGTGCTGTACGCGTTCAGCTGTCCCAACTTCTGCGTCCGGATCAGACAGAGTCTGGGGGCGCTGATGGAGGGACTGGTGGAGGAGGGAGGGATGGGTGGAGTAGGAGAGGGGGGGCTGGGGTTGAGTATCAGGAAGGGGTGGAGGAAGGGAAGGGGGAGCCTGGGAGGGAACTCATTATCGTCACCAAGCTGTCTGGGAACTCCAGGGTCTCCGCATCTCCAGGAAGACCATCTGCCCTCCTCTGCCTCCATCAACCACAACGTCAAAGCCAGTTGTGGAGACCTGGAGCAAGGAGAGGACCCTCTGAACTGACTATATACTGAGAATGAGAAAATGTCGTTGACATCAACTGAGACAATAAGAATCACCTCTGTTGTTCTGCTGGCCTCCAGGAGTCCTTCCTGTGCTGTATATTACTACATCCTGTGCTGTATATTATTACATCCTGTGCTGTATATTACTACATCCTGTCCCATTGTTTAACTGTTCCTCAATAACTGTCCGTGTTTAACTAGTTGTTTCTCTTTAACTTGAATTCCATTTTTTTTGTGACCGTTTGTAGAATATTAATATAATAACAAAATGATCTGGCATTTCACAAAGAGTTCATTCTCTGACATCGTTTTGGTGGAAATTGTGTGTGTGTGTGTGTGTTCTTGAAAGCAGTTGTCTATCAATAAAGAAATCAATCAAAATGTGATTATAAATCCCCTTTCACATCAGCAGTTTCACTCTCCAGAGTTGTCTGTTGTCTGTATTTATACTGTGTATGACGCTGTTGACTATGTTGACTGTGTGTCTGTATTCTGTCTGTGCATTGTCTGTTGTCTGTATTTATACTGTGTATGACGCTGTTGACTGTGTTGACTGTGTGTCTGTATTCTGTCTGTGCATTGTCTGTTGTCTGTATTTATACTATGTATGACGCTGTTGACTGTGTTGACTGTGTGTCTGTATTCTGTCTGTGCATTGTCTGTTGCTGGCAGCACCTGGCCACTAAGTCACATTCTGGGTTTGTGTTAATGCTCTTGGCAAATAAAGTGATTGTATCACATCCAGAGAGCAGTAGATACATAAAAGTAGGACCTGTCACATCCCAGACCTCTACTTTCAGTTCAAACAGCTGACCCTTTCATCACATTTCAGCACCATTGGTTTTGATGCATTAAATGTATGATCCTCTTTAGCTTTCTGCTAAAACCTCTAGGTAATGTAAAATAATGTAAAAACCTGTTTTGATAAGGTATTGAATTGGGCCTTTACTACTAAAGCCCATGGAAACACATTGAATAATACATTCATTGTGTCAAATCAGAAGGTTTTAATGTGTCTGTCCGATATCTAGGAGATATAAGAACGCTCAGGAAATACAGGACCAGCCACATGTTTGGACATGGGTTTTTATTTATTTAGACTATTTTCTACATTGTAGAATAATAGTGAAGACATGAAAACTATGAAATAACACATATGGAATCATGTAGTAACCAAAAAAGTGTTAAACAAATCAAAATATATTTTACATTTGAGATTCTTCAAAGTAGCCACCCTTTGCCTTGATGACAGCTTTAGACACTTGGCAAAGAGTCCAGTTTTTGGGATGTCTTCTAGTCTGATAAACAACGCTGTAGCTCTGCTATTTTCCACCTCAGATGTGAAAGGCCGGTACAGGATTGAGACGTATTCCAAACCCCCGATATGTCTAGTTTAAACTGAAAGATTTTGATGGGGATTTTTGCATTATGTTCAATAGATACTTCATCAATACTATCGCTTCTCCGCCTCGCTCTCTCCGCCTCTCTGTCTCTCTCTGCCTCGCTCTCTCCCTCTCTCTCTCTCTGCCTCTCTCTCCGCCTCTCTGCCTCTCTCTCTCCAGCTCTCTTCCTTTCTCTTTCCCTCTACAAGTAGTGCACCATTGAGGGAATAGGGCCATTTAGGACACAGGCAGACAGAGAGTGGAATCTCTAATCCCTGTGGAGTCGAGCCAGGTCAACACGACACAGAACCATGTTCACTCCACTCTGCTTTCACCCAGTATGGACAGATTATATTATTCTCTCTCTCTCGACCTCTCGCTCTCTCTCGCTCTCTCTCTCCATGCACACCATGATCACTCGTTCAAGGAAAGAAGGAATTTCTAGTCCATATCAGCCGGTGACAAAAAGGCTGTTTATTTCTGGGTTCCAGGAAAGAGCTAGGAATGACAGAGGAGGATGTTATTACGAAGCCAGTCTCTCGTGACAGAGGAAAACACACAGAGATGATTAAAACAACGGTATTAAAACTCTTCCAGACCCTGGGGGTTTTCTGTTCCTAGGGGTGTGAGGTTGACTGATGAACCTAGCATTACTATGTCTAGATCTTAGTATTGGACAAAAAATAAACACTTTCATTGGAGAATCTGCCTTGAACATGCTTTTTAGTCTAGGATTAGGTTTAAATCTGGGAGACCGGCACTAGGTATCCTAGCACTTAGTGGTCCACGACCTGATATGAATGTCAAAGCATGTATCAACATGACAACAAGTAAGGCAGTTAGATGTAAGTGTCCTCTATAGGACAGGCATCATCACTAGGGTCCAGGCTGAGCTCTGTTCAGACTCCTGAGGCGGCCAGCTCAAGCAGGTCATCAACGTGTCAAGTCAGGACGCCACTAGCGGTTAGAGCGCTGTTACCGTAACCGAAAGGTTGCTTGTTTGAATCCCAGAGCCGGCAAGGTGGAAACATCTGCCGTTCTGCCCTTTAGCAAGGCAGTTAACCTCCGCAACAACATCTGTTCCCCGGGCGCTGATGACGTGGACATGGATTAAGGGAGCCCCAGGCACCTCTCTGATTCAGAAGTGTTGGGTTAAATGCAGAAGACACACTTCAGTTGAATGCATTCAGTATTGCAACTAAATAGATATCTCCTTTCACATTCCACCTTCTGCTCCACAATCACCCATCAATCCACCACACCTGGGAGCAATCACACCTTCTTAAAGATTGTTCTGAACTCTTGTTAGTTAACTAGTTAGGAGTTCTAGTTAGTTAACTAGCTATGAGCTCTAGTTAGTTAACTAGCTGTGAGCTCTAGTTAGTTAACTAGCTGTGAGCTCTAGTTAGTTAACTAGCTTTGAGCTATATTTAGTTAAGTAGTTATGAGCTCTAGTTATGCATTGGCTACAACTAGGAGCAAGATTTTTTGTAAATGAACAAGTCACATGGAAAAACTCCTGGCCTGGTGTTTAGTTTGATTGCTTTCACTGTATTATTGACTTGACTGTATTTGTTAACCAGCTAAGTGTGGTCACTGACGTGGAGCTAAGGTGGATTGAGACTGAAAACCGCATGACGAAAGAAATGGAATGGAGGCAATCAGAGATATATACAGTGCCTTGCGAAAGTATTCGGCCCCCTTGAACTCTGCGACCTTTTGCCACATTTCAGGCTTCAAACATAAAGATATAAAACTGTATTTTTTTGTGAAGAATCAACAACAAGTGGGACACAATCATGAAGTGGAACGACATTTATTGGATATTTCAAACTTTTTTAACGAATCAAAAACTGAAAAATTGGGCGTGCAAAATTATTCAGCCCCTTTACTTTCAGTGCAGCAAACTCTCTCCAGAAGTTCAGTGAGGATCTCTGAATGATCCAATGTTGATCTAAATGACTAATGATGATAAATACAATCCACCTGTGTGTAATCAAGTCTCCGTATAAATGCACCTGCACTGTGATAGTCTCAGAGGTCCGTTAAAAGCACAGAGAGCATCATGAAGAACAAGGAACACACCAGGCAGGTCCGAGATACTGTTGTGAAGAAGTTTAAAGACGGATTTGGATACAAAAAGATTTCCCAAGCTTTAAACATCCCAAGGAGCACTGTGCAAGCGATAATATTGAAATGGAAGGAGTATCAGACCACTGCAAATCTACCAAGACCTGGCCGTCCCTCTAAACTATCAGCTCATACAAGGAGAAGACTGATCAGAGATGCAGCCAAGAGGCCCATGATCACTCTGGATGAACTGCAGAGATCTACAGCTGAGGTGGGAGACTCTGTCCATAGGACAACAATCAGTCGTATATTGCACAAATCTGGCCTTTATGGAAGTGGCAAGAAGAAAGCCATTTCTTAAAGATATCCATAAAAAGTGTCGTTTAAAGTTTGCCACAAGCCACCTGGGAGACACACCAAACATGTGGAAGAAGGTGCTCTGGTCAGATGAAACCAAAATTGAACTTTTTGGCAACAATGCAAAACGTTATGTTTGGCGTAAAAGCAACACAGCTGAACACACCATCCCCACTGTCAAACATGGTGGTGGCAGCATCATGGTTTGGGCCTGCTTTTCTTCAACAGGAACAGGGAAGATGGTTAAAATTGATGGGAAGATGGATGGAGCCAAATACAGGACCATTCTGGAAGAAAACCTGATGGAGTCTGCAAAAGACCTGAGACTGGGACGGAGATTTGTCTTCCAACAAGACAATGATCCAAAACATAAAGCAAAATCTACAATGGAATGGTTCAAAAATAAACATATCCAGGTGTTAGAATGGACAAGTCAAAGTCCAGACCTGAATCCAATCGAGAATCTGTGGAAAGAACTGAAAACTGCTGTTCACAAATGCTCTCCATCCAACCTCACTGAGCTCGAGCTGTTTTGCAAGGAGGAATGGGAAAAAATGTCAGTCTCTCGATGTGCAAAACTGATAGAGACATACCCAAAGCGACTTACAGCTGTAATCGCAGCAAAAGGTGGCGCTACAAAGTATTAACTTAAGGGGGCTGAATAATTTTGCACGCCCAATTTTTCAGTTTTTGATTTGTTAAAAAAGTTTGAAATATCCAATAAATGTCGTTCCACTTCATGATTGTGTCCCACTTGTTGTTGATTCTTCACAAAAAAATACAGTTTTATATCTTTATGTTTGAAGCCTGAAATGTGGCAAAAGGTCGCAAAGTTCAAGGGGGCCGAATACTTTCGCAAGGCACTGTATATAGAGAGAGAGAGGTAAAGGGAGGTAGAGATAGAAAAAAGGGAGTGAGAGAGAGACCTGGACCTGCTAGAGCAGTACTGCCAGACCTAGACCCTGGCAGTAAACCCCAAAAAGACTAAAATAAAGATTTTCCAGAGAAGATCTAGATCTCAGGGAATTAGACCAAAGTTCTCAATTGGTACAAAATATATGGAATACTGCACACACTACAATTACTTAGGTGTCATGCCCTGACCTTAGTTCCTTTTTTATGTCTCAATTTTAGTTTGGTCAGGGTGTGAGTTGGGGTGGGCATTCTATGTTTGTTCTGTGTGTTATCGTTCTATGTGTTTGGCCTGGTATGGTTCCCAATCAGAGCTGTCAATCGTTGTCTCTGATTGAGAACCATACTTAGGTAGCCTGTTCCCACCTGGTGTTTGTGGGTACTTGTTTTCTGTTTTGTGTTGCTGCACCTTACAGGACTGTTTCGTTTTTCACTTCACTTTCTTTGTTATTTTGTTTAGTGTTTCTGTTCTAATAAATATAACATGAACACTTACCATGCTGCGCATTGGTCCGATCCTTCGTACTCCTCGCCAGAAGAAGAAGATAATCGTTACATTAGGTTTAAAAAATAAGCTCCACTGGACACCTTCATGATGCAGTGAATGAACTGAGAGAGAAAGCATGCAGTGCATTCTACACCATTAAAAACAAATTCAAATTGAAAAACCTATTCAAATTTGGCTAA
>NC_048583.1:8683436-8838436 GCF_013265735.2 Oncorhynchus mykiss | reverse complement strand
GGGTCCTGTATCAGAACATCAATTAACTCTCTGTCTGGGTCCTGTATCAGAACATCAGTTAACTCTCTGTTTGGGTCCTGTATCAGAACATCAGTTAACTCTCTGTCTGGGTCCTGTTTCAGAACATCAGTTAACTCTCTGTCTGGGTCCTGTATAAGAACATCAGTTAACTCTCTGTGTGCTGTATCAGAACATCAGTTAACACTCTGTTTGGGTCCTGTATCAGAACATCAGTTAACTCTCTGTTTGGGTCCTGTATCAGAACATCAGTTAACTCTCTGTTTGGGTCCTGTATCAGAACATCAGTTAACTATCTGTCTGGGTCCTGTATAAGAACATCAGTTAACTCTCTGTGTGTTGTATCAGAACATCAGTTAACTCTCTGTCTGGGTCCTGTATCAGAACATCAGTTAACTCTCTGTCTGGGTCCTGTATCAGAACATCAGTTAACTCTCTGTGTGCTGTATCAGAACATCAGTTAACACTCTGTCTGGGTCCTGTATAAGAACATCAGTTAACTCTCTGTCTGGGTCCTGTATCAGAACATCAGTTAACACTCTGTTTGGGTCCTGTATCAGAACATCAGTTAACTCTCTGTTTGGGTCCTGTATCAGAACATCAGTTAACTCTCTGTTTGGGTCCTGTATCAGAACATCAGTTAACTATCTGTCTGGGTCCTGTATAAGAACATCAGTTAACTCTCTGTGTGCTGTATCAGAACATCAGTTAACTCTCTGTTTGGGTCCTGTATCAGAACATCAATTAACTCTCTGTCTGGGTCCTGTATCAGAACATCAGTTAACTCTCTGTTTGGGTCCTGTATCAGAACATCAATTAACTCTCTGTCTGGGTCCTGTATCAGAACATCAGTTAACTCTCTGTTTGGGTCCTGTATCAGAACATCAGTTAACTCTCTGTCTGGGTCCTGTTTCAGAACATCAGTTAACTCTCTGTTTGGGTCCTGTATAAGAACATCAGTTAACTCTCTGTGTGCTGTATCAGAACATCAGTTAACACTGTTTGGGTCCTGTATCAGAACATCAGTTAACTCTCTGTTTGGGTCCTGTATCAGAACATCAGTTAACTCTCTGTTTGGGTCCTGTATCAGAACATCAGTTAACTATCTGTCTGGGTCCTGTATAAGAACATCAGTTAACTCTCTGTGTGCTGTATCAGAACATCAGTTAACTCTCTGTCTGGGTCCTGTATCAGAACATCAGTTAACTCTCTGTCTGGGTCCTGTATCAGAACATCAGTTAACTCTCTGTGTGCTGTATCAGAACATCAGTTAACACTCTGTTTGGGTCCTGTATCAGAACATCAGTTAACTCTCTGTTTGGGTCCTGTATCAGAACATCAGTTAACTCTCTGTTTGGGTCCTGTATCAGAACATCAGTTAACTCTCTGTCTGTGTGCTGTATCAGAACATCAGTTAACTCTCAATGTGCTGTATCAGAACATCAGTTAACTCTCTGTCTGGGTCCTGTATCAGAACATCAGTTAACTCTCTGTGTGCTGTATCAGAACATCAGTTAACTCTCTGTTTGGGTCCTGTATCAGAACATCAGTTAACTCTCTGTCTGGGTCCTGTATCAGAACATCAGTTAACTCTCTGTCTGGGTCCTGTATCAGAACATCAGTTAACTCTCTGTTTGGGTCCTGTATCAGAACATCAATTAACTCTCTGTCTGGGTCCTGTATCAGAACATCAGTTAACTCTCTGTCTGGGTCCTGTATCAGAACATCAGTTAACTCTCTGTTTGGGTCCTGTATCATAAGGTATCATGATCGTATCTCCATCTCTGTCTGTGTGTCTTTACCCAAGACACATACAGGTCAACATTCGTCTGTCTTTGTCTCTTTCTCCAGGACAGATGTGCTATCTTAATTTGACCCTGCTTCTCACAGCAGAAAACCAATCCTGCAGCAACAGGAAATGTATTAGTTAATGGACATGTGTAGGGATTGATACATTTCAGTGGAAATTACAAACTTTAGAAGCCTCTGAAAACCTTGAATACAGTACAATTTGCATTTTGCTGAGCAGGAAAATTATCTGGGACAACAGAATGATCAAATTAAGGTAGCACATCTGTATATTCTAACATCTCAGTCTGAGCGTCTTTACCTAGGACATACACTGTATCCTAACCATCTCTTTATCTCCCCATCTGAGCATCTTTACCTAGGACATACACTGTATCCTAACCATCTCTTTATCTCCCCATCTGAGCATCTTTACCTAGGACATACACTGTATCCTGATTCACATACGTCTCTGTCTGTCTGTCAGGGCTCCATCAAGAAGAAGATAGAGAAGTTGAGGAGATGGAGCTCCTGCAGCATAAAGAGGCCTTCTAAGAAGACTAAGACCAGAAGTCTGTCCACCGCTACAGAGGCACCAGAGGAGACCTGGGGGCTCAAGACCCCCGAGAGGAGGAGGCTCAAACCCATCATCGCCTCCGTCTTCGGACAGGTATAATACTGGGACAGGTGGAGCGACTCAACTGTTAGAGTCTTTACCGGTGGGAGTCCTTACCTGGGGGAGTACTTACCTGAGAAAGTCCTATCCTGTTAGAGTCTTTACCTGGGGAAGTCTTTACCTGGGGAAGTCCTTACCTGGGTGAGTCCTTACCTGGGGGAGTCTTTACCTGGGGAAGTCCTTACCTGGGGGAGTCCTTACCTGGGGAAGTCCTTACCTGGGGGAGTCCTTACCTGGGGAAGTCCTTACCTGGGGAAGTCCTTTCCTGTTCGAGTCTTTACCTGGGGATCTCTTTACCTGGGGAAGTCCTTACCTGGGGAAGTCCTTACCTGAGGGAGTCTTTACCTGGGGACGTCCTTACCTGGGGGAGTCCTTACCTGGGGAAGTCCTTACCTGGGGGAGTCTTTACCTGGGGAGTGCTTACCCGAGGAAGTCCTTACCTGGGGGAGTCTTTACCTGGGGAGTCCATACCTGGGGGAGTCCTTACCTGGGGGAGTCCTTACCTGGTGGAGTCCTTACCTGGGGAAGTCTTTACCTGGGGGAGTCTTTACTTGGGGAGTCCTTACCCGAGGGAGTCCTTACCTGGGGGAGTCCTTACCTGAGGAAGTCCTTACCTGGGGGAGTCCTTGCCTGGGGGAATCCTTACCTGGGGGAGTCCTTACCTGAGTAAATCCTTACCTGGGAGAGTCCTTACATGGGGAAGTCCTTAACTGGGGGAGTCCTTACCTGTGGGAGTCCTTACCTGGGAGAGTCCTTACCTGGGGAATTCCTTACCTGGGGGAGTCTTTTCCTGGGAGAGTCCTTACCTGGGGGAGTCCTTACCTACAGATGGCATTCCCTGAGGAAGTCCTTACCTGGGGGAGTCCTTACCTTGGGGAGTCCTTACCTACAGTCCTCCTTACCTGCGAGAGTCCTTACTTGGGGGAGTTCTTACCTGGGGAGACTTTACCTGGGGGAGTTCTTACTTGGGGGAGTCTTTACCTGGGGGAATCATTACCTGGGGGAGTCTTTACCCGAGGGAGTCCATACCTGGGGGAGTCTTTACCCGAGGGAGTCCTTACCTGGGGGAGTCTTTACCTGGGGGAATCCTTACCTGGGGGAGTCTTTACCTGGGGGAATCCTTACCTTGGGGAGTCTTTATCTGGGGGAATCTGTACCTGGGGGAGTCTTTATTTGGGGGAATCTGTACCTGGGGGAGTCCTTACCTGGGAGAGTCCTTACCTGGAGAAGTATTTTCCTGGAGGAGTCCTTACCTGGGGGAGTCCTTACCTGGGGGAGTCCTTACCTACAGACGTCCTTACCTGAGGGGGAGTCTTTACCTGGGGGAATCCTTATCTGGGGGAGTCCTTACCTGAGGAAGTCCTTACCTGGGGGAGTCCTTACCTGGGGGAGTCCTTGCCTTGGGGAGTCCTTGCCTGGGGGAGTCCTTACCTGGGGGAGTCCTTACCTTGGGGAGTCCTTACCTGGGGAAGTCCTTACCTAGGGGAGTCTTTTCCTGGGAGAGTCCTTACCTGGGGGAGTCCTTACCTACAGATGGCATTGCCTGAGGAAGTCCTTACCTTGGGGAGTCCTTACCTACAGACCTCCTTACCTGCGAGCGTCCTTACTTGGGGGAGTTCTTACTTGGTGGAGTCTTTACCTGGGGGAATCCTTACCTGTTGGAGTCTACCTGAGGGAGTGCTAGCCTGGCAGAGTACTTGTCAAGGCATTTAGTTGTAGGTCACTTGACTTGTGAGAGTCCTTATACGTCTGTGACATCTTTACTGTTGGTCTGTCTCTGTAACTTTGGGTTTCTTTACTTGTGACTTATTCCAGTCTGGTTTCATGTGGTTGTATAGAAAAGTAGTTGGAGCACTCTTCTGTGATAATATTAAATGAGAGAAGACACTCACACACAAATAACAATTGTTTAGTCTGTTCAAACACTTTTCCTGGGTTTAGTTCTCAGATGTGGAGTACCTTCACCAAGACCAGAGACATAGTACAAGAGAATGAGAGCTACAGAGAGAGAGAAGAGAGGAGAGAGAGAGGAAAAGAGAGAGAGAGAGAGGAGAGAGAAGAGAGAGGAGAGAGAAGAGAGAAGAGAGAGAGGAAAGGAGAGAAGAGAGAGAGAGAGGAGTGAGAGAGAGAGGAGTGAGAGAGAGAGAGAGAGAGAGAGAGAGTGGAGAGAGTGAGGAAAAGAGAGAGAGAGGAGAAAGAGAGAAGAGAGAGAAGAGCGAGAGGAGTGAGAGAGAGAGAGAGAGAGAGGAGTGAGAGAGAGAGAGACAGAGAGAGAGAGAGGAGAGAGAGAGAGAGAGAGTGAATGAAAAGAGAGGTAGGAGAGAGAGGAGAGAGGAGAGAGAGAGAGAGAGAGAGAGAGAGAGAGAGAGAGAGAGAGCGACAGAGAGAGAGAGGAGAGAGAGAGAGAGTGAGAGACAGAGAGAGAGAGAGAGAGAGAGAGAGAGAGAGAGAGCGACAGAGAGAGTGAATGAAAAGAGAGGGAGGAGAGCAATAAAGAGACGGGAAAATAAAGAGAAAGAGAAGAGAGAATGAATGTCAGTGTTCCTGACCCATTGTTCCCTGGGCCAAGTTTTTCTGCAGGATTAAATGCATTGAAAAATTATGAATAGAACAGGCATCCTCATTGAAGTCAATGATACGACCGTTCCATTAATTCTATTTCTAATCATCTAATCCTATCAGTGACCTCTTGTTCTCAGGGCATAGTGAGTCAGACAAAAGTAATCACCCCAGAGTTGGGATGCCGCTAAATCAGACCTAATCAAACGCTCCCCGCACCCAACTGCCAGATTGGGAAAAAGCTGCAGCAATAAAACAATTCTGATTATGACACCAGGGTTGACCTTACGTAAGGAAGTGTAGTTATCTTATGTAAGCACTGTTCTTAGGGTTTATAGGCAGAGAAAGCATTATAGTGTTTATAGACATGGGAAGCAGTATAGTGTTTATAGACAGAGGAAGCAGTATAGTGTTTATAGACAGAGGAAGCAGTATTGTGTTTATAGGCAGAAGAAGCAGTATAGTGTTTATAGACATGGGAAGCAGTATAGTGTTTATAGACAGAGGAAGCAGTATAGTGTTTATAGGCAGAGGAAGCAGTATAGTGTTTATAGACAGAGGAAGCAGTATAGTGTTTATAGGCATGGGAAGCAGTATAGTGTTTATAGACAGAGGAAGCAGTATTGTGTTTATAGGCATGGGAAGCAGTATAGTGTTTATAGACAGAGGAAGCAGTATTGTGTTTATAGGCAGAGGAAGCAGTATAGTGTTTATAGACATGGGAAGCAGTATAGTGTTTATAGACAGAGGAAGCAGTATTGTGTTTAAAGACATGGGAAGCAGTATAGTGTTAATAGACAGAGGAAGCAGTATAGTGTTTAAAGACATGGGAAGCAGTATAGTGTTTATAGACAGAGGAAGCA
This sequence comes from Oncorhynchus mykiss, assembly GCF_013265735.2. Taxonomy (NCBI): domain Eukaryota; kingdom Metazoa; phylum Chordata; class Actinopteri; order Salmoniformes; family Salmonidae; genus Oncorhynchus; species Oncorhynchus mykiss. The sequence continues at coordinate 8,832,532 of NC_048583.1, read as the reverse complement.
GTATAGTGTTTATAGACAGAGGAAGCAGTATAGTGTTTATAGACAGAGGAAGCAGTATAGTGTTTATAGACAGAGGAAGCAGTATAGTGTTAATAGACAGAGGAAGCAGTATAGTGTTTGTAGACAGAGGAAGCAGTATAGTGTTTATAGACAGAGGAAGCAGTATAGTGTTAATAGACAGAGGAAGCAGTATAGTGTTTGTAGACAGAGGAAGCAGTATAGTGTTTATAGACAGAGGAAGCAGTATAGTGTTTATAGACAGAGGAAGCAGTATAGTGTTAATAGACAGAGGAAGCAGTATAGTGTTTGTAGACAGAGGAAGCAGTATAGTGTTTGTAGACAGAGGAAGCAGTATAGTGTTTATAGACAGAGGAAGCAGTATAGTGTTAATAGACAGAGGAAGCAGTATAGTGTTTATAGACAGAGGAAGCAGTATAGTGTTTATAGGCAGAGGAAGCAGTATAGTGTTTATAGACAGAGGAAGTAGTGTATTATTTATAGATAGAGGAAGCAGTATAGTGTTTATAGACAGAGGAAGTAGTGTATTATTTATAGATAGAGGAAGCAGTATAGTGTTTATAGACAGAGGAAGTAGTGTATTGTGTTTATAGAGAGTGTAGCAGAGCAGCATAGATAGTAGGATTGATTGTTCAAATCAAATCAAATGTATTTGTCACATACACATGGTTAGCAAAAAGTAATATACACAGTATTTCCTGAGCTTTCTTATGTCTCAAAGATATAGGACAGACACTTCAAAACGTTATGATTAATATTTGGACTGTTTGTTTTGCCTTTTCATGAATCTGTTAATTAATTTGTTTCTCTGGACTACTGTAGTAAAGGCCAATTTCCATAGCTGTGGGAAGTAAGGGTGCTGAAGGTGCTGTAAAAATAAGATAAATCATAGATATATACAGTGGGGAGAACAAGTATTTGATACACTGCCGATTTTGCAGGTTTTACTACTTGCAAAGCATCTAGAGGTCTGTAATTTTTATCATAGGTACACTTCAACTGTGAGAGACGGAATCTAAAAATCCAGAAAATCACATTGTATGATTTTTAAGTAATTCATTTGCATTTTATGAGGAAGGTGAGGGATCAGCCCAGAACTACACGGCAGGACCTGGTCAATGATCTGAAGAGAGCTGGGACCACAGTCTGTTTTAGATTCTGTCTCTCACAGTGGAAGTGTACCTATGATACAAATTACAGACCTCTACATGCTCTGTAAGTAGGAAAACCTGCAAAATCGACAGTGAATCAAATACTTGTTCTCCCCACTGTATATATAGACAGACAGTTCAAACAAGCTGAGCTGATCTGACATAGTCGTTTGACAGCTGTCATACAGAATATAAGTGATTATCTCTTTCTATTTCTCTATCCCTCCCTCCCTCTCTCTCACTGTCTTTCTAGCCCACTGTCTTTCTCTCTGGTCTCGCTCTCCTTCTGTCATTGTGGCCCTATTGTAATCCATTCCAATCATTCTAGAACATACCAGACAACGCAAATCTCATATACAGTAGATGAAGAAAACACAATCACACTACACACTACAGGTCTATAGGAAATTATGGAGAGCGTGGGAGTATCAATGGGAAATATGGAACAATCCAGTGAGAGAGAGTGAGAGAGAGTGAGAGTGAGAGAGAGAAATAGAGAGAGAGAAATAGAGAGTGAGAGATAGACATAGAGAGAGCGAGTGAGACGGAGATAGAAGAGATAAGAAGAGAGAGAAAGACAGAAAGAGGGACCATTGTTAAAGTAACAGACTAGATCAGGGGTACGTAACCCTGTACCATGAGTGCTGCAGGAACTGCAGGGTTTTGTTCCAACTAGGCTTCACACCTGACCAACTGAGCTAATTGATCAAACCTGCCCAGAGTGTACAAAGCTATACATGCATGTACCTACTACATATACAAGAACCAACACAATATATATATAATGATGGTATCTTCTGTGATGACAATCTAAAACCTGTCAACTTCCAAATGAACAAGCAACGACATGCTGCTGCTGTTGGCCTCAATGGTTGATGTAGTGTAGAACTATAATATGTGTGTGAGTGTTTGTTTGTTTCACAGTTCATTCTGAGATATCTGATGCCTGGATATGTGTACTAGAGAGAGGGGAGAGGTAGGAGAGGAGGAGAGAGAGGAGAGCAAGGAGAGGAGGAGAGAGAGGAGAGGAGGAGAGGAAAGGAAGGAGATGAGGAGAGGTAGAAGAGAGAGGAGAGGAAGGAAAGGAGGAGATAGAGGAGAGGAGGAGAGAGTGAAGAGGAGGAGAGAGGAAAGAAGGAGAGAGGGAAAAGGAAGGAGAGGAAGAGAGGGGAGAGGAGGAGAGAAAACCAAGGAGGAGAGGAGGAGAGGAAACCAAGGAGGAGAGAGAGGAGAGTGAGGAGAGGAGGAGAGAGAGGAAACAAAGGAGAGGAAGAAAGGAAGGAGAAGAGGAGAGATGAGAGAGAGGAGAGGAGGAGAGAGAGGAAAGGAAGGAGAGGATGAGAGAGAGGAGAGGAAGAGAGGAAACCAAGGAGAGGAGGAGAGAGAGGAAACGAAGGAGAAGAGGAGAGAGAGGAGAGGAGGAGAGGAACAGAGGAAACGAAGGAGAGGAGGAGAGAGTGGAGAGGAGGAGATAGAGGAAAGGGAGGAGAGAGAGGAGAGAAGGAGAGGGGAGAGAGGAGAGGTAGGAGAGAGAGGAGAGGAGGAAAGAGGGGAGAGAAGGAGAGAGGGGAGAGAGGAGAGGAGGAGAGAGAGGAGAGAGGAGAGGAGGAGAGAGAGGAGAGAAGGAGGGAGGGGAGAGAAGAGGAGGAGAGAGAGAAAGGAGGAAAGAGAGGAGAGGAGGAAAGATCGGGGAGATGTATCTTGCAGTGGAAAATATACAAATGTGTCTTTTGATGGAAAACCCATGAGACAGATGAACTAGTGAATGAATCAGTGTTGCGTGAGTCAGTAGGACTAGACAGATGATGACTAGATGTTACAACAGATGAAACACACACAACACAGCAGACTATTGCATTTAACTTGATTAAAGTTCCGCTCAACCTTCAAGAGGCTCAGAGGAAAGGGTCAGGAAGCAGTCACACACGCAGACAGACGCAGGCTCACACACGTAAGAACACACACACGTAGTTACGCAAGCACACACACACACAGACCCAAGCTCTCTGTCTCTCTCTCTCTCTCTCTCTCAAACACACACACACACACACACACACACACACACACACACACACACACACACACACACACACACACACACACACACACACACACACGCACGCCTCTGTGCCTTTCCAGAGCATTGTGATCCAGAGTCCAGGTTAAACCAGGGTCAGGATGGCCTGTCTTCTGAACACCATCATAAAGTTGTTGACTCTGTGACATGAGATTGTTATTAAAAAGTGTTTCTTCCCTCTCTCCTGTCATCCTACTATGTTTAAGCCTGCGTCCCAAACTGGCACCCTATTCCCTACATAGTGGACGACTATTGGGCCCTGGTTAAAAGTAGTGCACTATATAGGGAATAGGGATGCCTTTTGGGATACAACCTAAGAGATCTGTTGTGTTTAATGCCGTTGAAAAGAGGAGACAATCACATTTCCTCTGCTGTTTGATCCGGGGTTACATGTGTTGTTACTTGACTCTAGGTTTATTCCTCAGCTGTGGACACAACATGACATCACACCGAGGAGTCAGAGGACTATGGTTGTTACATGACTGTAGGTTTATTCCTCAGCTGTGGACACAACATGACATCACACCGAGGAGTCAGAGGACTATGGTTTTACATGTGAAGTGCTGTTTGCTGAATGTGGACTTTCTTTCCCTGTTCTGTATGAAGCCCTTCAGTTATCAGACATGGTCATTCAGGGGTCGTTCCACGTTGCCTTTCGTCTCCCTTTCATATTTTAAGTAGAAATGATGCACCAATATTGAATTTTAAAATCTTGTTATATTAATTGAAGTGCACTTTAACACAGACCACATGGAGAATTCAATAAATCAGATTTTTTTCTACGAATACAGACTTGCTCCGTGCACCTCTGTGACCTCTAGGAAGATTTTAACCCACCGAACCCTGACGTTTCTCCAAGTTTTCAACATCATTGTAAAGCCCTATTTATTTGTTGCTTTGAGAAAGTAACTTCTGAATATGATTATTTATTTGATGTGATTAGTGATTCATTTACATCTGTTTCTCATTTTAAAATCAACACCGTCTACGTGAACTGAACTCTCCTTTTAATACGGTGAAACTATTCTCTTTTTTTTCAAAAGAAACCAGAAACGATCGTGGTAAAGCAGGCGAGCTGGTTCTACCCTTCCTGGTCATTTTCTGGTGTGTTGTTTGGTGGAGTGTCCACCTGTAACCCATTAGATAGAGAGGAAGGCTTGAACAATTTAATAAAGAAGAGACACATATTGGGTTCAGTTGTCACTCCCTGTTGCACACAACACGTTTCCATTCCTCCTGTCACTAGGAGATTTAAGGCAGACGAAATCGTCAACCCTGTAACGGTCAACCCTGTTTACGGTCAACCCTGTTACGGTCAACCCTGTTACAGTCAACCCTGTTACGGTCAATACTGTTACGGTCAACCCTGTTACGGTCAACCCTGTTACAGTCAACCCTGTTACGGTCAATACTGTTACGGTCAACCCTGTTACGGTCAACCCTGTTCCAGTCAACCCTGTTCCAGTCAACCCTGTTACAGTTAACCCTGTTACGGTCAACCCTGTTACGGTCAACCCTGTTACGGTCAACCCTGTTACGGTCAACCCTGTTACAGTCAACCCTGTTACGGTCAACCCTGTTACAGTCAACCCTGTTCCAGTCAACCCTGTTCCAGTCAACCCTGTTACAGTCAACCCTGTTACAGTCAACCCTGTTTACGGTCAACCCTGTTACGGTCAACCCTGTTACAGTCAACCCTGTTACGGTCAATACTGTTACGGTCAACCCTGTTACGGTCAACCCTGTTACAGTCAACCCTGTTACGGTCAATACTGTTACGGTCAACCCTGTTACGGTCAACCCTGTTCCAGTCAACCCTGTTCCAGTCAACCCTGTTACAGTTAACCCTGTTACGGTCAACCCTGTTACGGTCAACCCTGTTACGGTCAACCCTGTTACGGTCAACCCTGTTACGGTCAACCCTGTTACGGTCAACCCTGTTACAGTCAACCCTGTTCCAGTCAACCCTGTTCCAGTCAACCCTGTTACAGTCAACCCTGTTACAGTCAACCCTGTTTACGGTCAACCCTGTTACGGTCAACCCTGTTACAGTCAACCCTGTTACGGTCAATACTGTTACGGTCAACCCTGTTACGGTCAACCCTGTTACAGTCAACCCTGTTACGGTCAATACTGTTACGGTCAACCCTGTTACGGTCAACCCTGTTCCAGTCAACCCTGTTCCAGTCAACCCTGTTACAGTTAACCCTGTTACGGTCAACCCTGTTACGGTCAACCCTGTTACGGTCAACCCTGTTACGGTCAACCCTGTTACAGTCAACCCTGTTACGGTCAACCCTGTTACAGTCAACCCTGTTCCAGTCAACCCTGTTCCAGTCAACCCTGTTACAGTCAACCCTGTTACAGTCAACCCTGTTTACGGTCAACCCTGTTACGGTCAACCCTGTTACAGTCAACCCTGTTACGGTCAATACTGTTACGGTCAACCCTGTTACGGTCAACCCTGTTACGGTCAACCCTGTTACGGTCAATACTGTTACGGTCAACCCTGTTACGGTCAACCCTGTTCCAGTCAACCCTGTTCCAGTCAACCCTGTTACAGTCAACCCTGTTACGGTCAACCCTGTTACGGTCAACCCTGTTACGGTCAACCCTGTTACAGTCAACCCTGTTACGGTCAACCCTGTTACAGTCAACCCTGTTACAGTCAACCCTGTTACAGTCAACCCTGGTACGGTCAACCCTGTTACGGTCAACCCTGTTACGGTCAACCCTGTTACAGTCAACCCTGTTACAGTCAACCCTGTCACGGTCAACCCTGTTACGGTCAACCCTGTTACGGTCAACCCTGTTACGGTCAACCCTGTTACGGTCAACCCTGTTACAGTCAACCCTGTTACAGTCAACCCTGTTACAGTCAACCCTGTTATTTTATTTGACACTTACTCTAGTCATGTTTTTAGTTAACCTCTTTACAGTGGAGGCTGCTGTGGGGAGGACGGCTCATGATAAAGGCAGGAAACCATGTGTTGGATGATGTTGATGCCTTTACACTTATTCCTCTCCAGCCATTACCACGTGATCATCCTCCCTAATTAAGGTGCCACCAGCCTCCTGTGGCTCTTTATGACACAATGTTACAATTAAATCTGATCTAAAGTGTTTTTGAGACCAAAAAGTTACAATTCTCAAAAGGTCCTGAACTAGTGCCACTTTGTTTACATACTCATCTCATATGTATATACTGTACTCGATACCATCTACTGTATCTTGCCTATGCTGCTCTGTACCATCACTCATTCATATATCCTTATGTACATATTCTTTATCCCCTTACACTGTGTACAAGACAGTAGTTTTGGAATTGTTAGTTAGATTACTTGTTGGTTATTACTGCATTGTCGGAACTAGAAGCACAAGCATTTCGCTACACTCGCATTAACATCTGCTAACCATCTGTATGTGACAAATAAAATTTAATTTGATTTGATTTGATTAGTGCAACCATCCTCATAATACAAAAAAAAGTACCATCTTTATTTCAGGTAGGCTACCCTAAGAATGGGTCAACCGGAGGAAGACATGTATATAAATTGCTCAACAGCATTCACTATGATCTGACAGAGCTGGCCTAGTTGGAACCCAAGCCTGCACACTCAGTGGTCCTCAACCGGAGAGTCAGACGGTGACCATTGATCTTCTGATTGTGTTAGACTGCCATCTAGTGAGGATTCTCTAGAATGACTGCCTCTAGTCGTCTAGATTGAGTACTGCAGCCTCTCATGCAAAACTGGGCTTGGTGCTGTAGTTAGTGTTGGGACGTTCCATTGCAGTTTGCTATAGATTGATACAGAGAGGGGGAGAGGGAGGGAGGGAGCTCTATCAAAATATGGAGATACAGAATACAGGAAGGGAGAGAGAGGCAGAAAGAGAGAGAGGGAGACAGAGGGAGTGATAGAGGGAGAGAGAAGTGACAAGGGGGTGAGAGAGAAGAAAGAGAGAGGGGGTGATACAAAGAGCGATAGAACGAGAGAGAGAGATACAGAGGGAGACAGGGAGTGATAGAGGCAGAGAGAGAGAGAGAGAGAGAGAGAGAGAGAAAGAGAGAGAGAGAGAGAGAGAGAGAGAGAAGAAAGAGAGAGGGGGTGATACGAAGAGCAATAGAACAAGACAGAGAGATACAGAGGGAGGAGTGTGTGTGATTGCCCTTCCAATATGACAATAGGTATTAGTGCTGTGGTGCCCAGCTCTACTCTAATGGCCTGGACACACAGCTACTCTCTACTGTAGTCACCACACTGCTGGTGGAGCAAACACACACACAAACACTTTCAGCACAAACTCACACTTACGCAAATTACATTTAGGAGGAAAAAAATTGACAATTTCTCAAATGATCATAATGTACAACTTGAACATATTCCAGCAGCAATTTCAGGGCTTATTTGATCATGAAGATATGAAGTACATAATCGTTTTTCATAATACAACTATTACATCATAATTCACTGTGACATTTTCACCCTCATATTCTTCATCCATTTCTCATAATGCTGATACCATCTGTCTCATTTGTGCCAGAATCTTCTTCCCAATCATCCACGGCAAAACGAGACAATGTTGGCTTCTAACTGTTGCTTGACATTCTAACTGTTCCTAGACATTCTAACTATTCCTAGACATTCTAACTGTTCCTAGGCATTCTAACGGTTCCTTAACATTCTAAATGTTCCTAGACATTCTAACTGTTGCTAGACATTCTAACTGTTCCTAGACATTCTAACGGTTCCTAAACATTCTAAATGTTCCTAGACATTCTAACTGTTCCTAGACATTCTAACTGTTCCTAGACATTCTAACTGTTCCTAGACATTCTAACTGTTCCTAGACATTCTAACTGTTCCTAGACATTCTAACTGTTCCTAGACATTCTAACTGTTCCTAGACATTCTAACTGTTCCTAGACATTCTAACTGTTCCTAGACATTCTAACTATTCCTAGACATTCTAAATGTTCCTAGACATTCGAACTGTTCCTAGACATTCTAACTGTTCCTAGACATTCTAAATGTTCCTAGACATTCTAACTGTTCCTAGACATTCTAACTGTTCCTAGACATTCTAACTATTCCTAGACATTCTAAATGTTCCTAGACATTCGAACTGTTCCTAGACATTCTAACTGTTCCTAGACATTCTAACTGTTCCTAGACATTCTAAATGTTCCTAGACATTCTAACTGTTCCTAGACATTCTAACTGTTCCTAGACATTCTAACTGTTCCTAGACATTCTAACTGTTCCTAGACATTCTAACTGTTCCTAGCCATTCTAACTATTCATAGACATTCTAAATGTTCCTAGACATTCGAACTGTTCCTAGACATTCTAACTGTTCCTAGACATTCTAAATGTTCCTAGACATTCTAACTGTTCCTAGACATTCTAACTGTTCCTAGACATTCTAACTATTCCTAGACATTCTAAATGTTCCTAGACATTCGAACTGTTCCTAGACATTCTAACTGTTCCTAGACATTCTAACTGTTCCTAGACATTCTAAATGTTCCTAGACATTCTAAATGTTCCTAGACATTCTAAACGTTCCTTGATATTGCATTCTAAATGTTCTAAAGCAGGAGTCTCATGTAACCCCTGCTTTAAGCAGTATTTAAACTGTATTACTACGCTGGCTGTTTAAATCCAAGCAATGCCTTTATCTTCTGTTGGAACCCAAGTCCTGCTGGGTAGATCCACACAGAAAGAACAGCTGGCCAAGAACCCAAAACATCTGCAAGAGGAGAATATAGAAATAGAATGGATAGAATAAAAATGAGGTGTGAGGTTGACCGTGAGGTTAGATTTGAACAGTTAGGAGGCAAAATGAGATGTGAGATTGACCATGAGGTTAGATTTTAACAGTGAGGAGGCAAAATGAGGTGTGAGGTTGACCATGAGGTTAGATTTTAACAGTTAGGAGGCAACATGAGATGTGAGATTGACCATGAGGTTAGATTTTAACAGTGAGGAGGCAAAATTAGATGTGAGATTGACCATGAGGTTAGATTTTAACAGTGAGGAGGCAAAATGAGGTGTGAGGTTGACCATGAGGTTAGATTTTAACAGTTAGGAGGCAAAATGAGATGTGAGATTGACCATGAGGTTAGATTTTAACAGTGAGGAGGCAAAATGAGGTGTAAGGTTGACCATGAGGTTAGATTTTAACAGTGAGGAGGCATAGGAGGAAGATGTGCTTTATCTTGCCATTGTGAGGCTTTTTATTTGCTAAGTGAGGATAAATGAGCCGGGGAACTGTACAATTACTTACAAAATCAAATAGGACGATGAACAGAAAGGCAGGTCTAATAAACTGACATGATTAACATAAAACTCTAACAGAAGACCACCAGGGCTTCATTTCCTGTAAAGCCAGCAGCATGCCACCCTGTTATATGTCTGTCTTGCCTGTCTCTCTCAAACAATGGCTTGCTTCTTGTAGCAATACCCATTACCCAGAATGCATCGCAAACCCTACTAATTACCTAATTGACAATCAACTTCAATGACGGTATGAAAATGGAACACAAACACATTCAGGTCATAAACATACATGTTACCACCAAACCACACTTTCAATAATGGTGTTCACATGATTTAAAACAACAAAATTCGTCCCCCGGGAATAAGCTACTACCACAATAACCCTTACCGTAAAAACCCTTACCGTAAAAACCCTTACCGTAAAAACCCTTGCCTCCATTTGACGTCACAACTATGAGCAGGAAATGGACCAAACCCACTTGCATCAATGAGTCAATAAAAGATAATCGTCGACATTTATTTTGTTCTACTATACCTGGACCTTGTGATCTCCCTTTCCTCTTTCTGACATCTCCTCTCTATCGCTCCCTTTCCTCTTTCTGACATCTCCTCCTCTCTAACCCTCCCTTTCCTCTTTCTGGCATCTCCTCCTCTCTATCCCTCCCTTTCCTCTTTCTGGCATCTCCTCCTCTCTAACCCTCCCTTTCCTCTTTCTGGCATCTCCTCTCTATCCCTCCCTTTCCTCTTTCTGACATCTCCTCTCTATCGCTCCCTTTCCTCTTTCTGACATCTCCTCTCTATCCCTCCCTTTCCTCTTTCTGACATCTCCTCCTCTCTATCCCTCCCTTTCCTCTTTCTGGCATCTCCTCCTCTCTAACCCTCCCTTTCCTTTTTCTGGCATCTCCTCCTCTCTATCCCTCCCTTTCCTCTTTCTGGCATCTCCTCCTCTCTATCCCTCCCTTTCCTCTTTCTGGCATCTCCTCCTCTCTATCCCTCCCTTTCCTCTTTCTGGCATCTCCTCCTCTCTAACCCTCCCTTTCCTCTTTCTGACATCTCCTCTCTATTACTCCCTTTCCTCTTTCTGACATCTCCTCTCTATCCCTCCCTTTCCTCTTTCTGACATCTCCTCTCTATCCCTCCCTTTCCTCTTTCTGACATCTCCTCTCTATCCCTCCCTTTCCTCTTTCTGGCATCTCCTCTCTATCCCTCCCTTTCCTCTTTCTGACATCTCTTCTCTATCCCTCCCTTTCCTCTTTCTGACATCTCCTCCTCTCTATCCCTCCCTTTCCTCTTTCTGGCATCTCCTCTCTATCCCTCCCTTTCCTCTTTCTGGCATCTCCTCTCTATCCCTCCCTTTCCTCTTTCTGACATCTCCTCTCTATCCCTCCCTTTCCTCTTTCTGACATCTCCTCTCTATCCCTCCATTTCCTCTTTCTGGCATCTCCTCCTCTCCATCCCTCATTTTCTACTAGTCCCATCGCTCTATTCCTTTAATCTGAAATGTTGAGGATTAAAAAGGCATCCCGTTTCCCCTCTAATTCCCCCCCCCTCCCTCTCAATTCTGTCAAACTGGTGATTTGCAGAGTGAGTGAGTGAGTGAGGAAAAGAACGATAAAGGGCTGATATTGACTAAATTGAGGGTAATCAAGGGAACATAAATGGAGTGAAAGAGAGAGAGAGAGAGAGAGAGAGAGAGAGAGAGAGAGAGAGAGAGAGAGGGCGAGAGAGAGAGAGAGAAATAAACCGACTATAGAATCACCTTGCTCTCCTAATTTATCCTGCCGGTAGCACCATGTGTGAGGGTTCCCACCAATTCAAGGAGCGTTGACCAGAGACACATGGCGACCGCATGGCAACCTAGTCTCTCAATAGACCAATCGAATCATTGATTCAGCAGTTAGGAGGACCTCATTGGCTGGATTATTATCTTGATTATCATCAACATCAGTAGTGTTCTATTGGTGGCTGAAGAGCTCAATTCTGGGATAGATTAGAACTTTAGGTTTGGGCCGGGACTTTGGCTGGAGAGTTTATGTAATAGCTAACTGGAGAGAGGGAGGGAGAGAGGAGAGGGACGGGGCACGGGACAGAGGGAAAGAGAGGGGGAGGAGAGGAGGACTCAGAGAGAAAGAAAAGCTGATGGGAAATAAGAGAAGCAAAATGAGGAAGGTAAGGGATTATTCCTCAATTATTTACTGTCGTTTAGATTATATGGGTATTTAGTATTGGAGATCTATTGATTCTATAGATGTGAGAGAGACAGACTGATGTTTTCTTTTTTTACTGTAGGCGGTGTGAAAGTTACCTTTCTAAGACTTGCAATGTGCATGACTTCAAAAAAATCTACATTGTTTCTTGAACATTGACTGTTAGCTGAATCAGAAATATCATTTTTTAAATGTTTATTAGCATTGACGACACTGAGTTGACTGTACAGAATATTGGTTCATACACGCTGCTAGGAACGACTGAAACCAGGAAGCATTGCTACTTTAGTGATCTGGTCTACAGCCTAGTGTGTCTTAGAACAATAAGGAACAGGGCTGAACAACTGCTTCACTCACCTGCCATTTTTATTGGCTGAACACACTTTTTCTGATCATTCTGATTGGTTGGCATGTGGTTGGTTAATCAATCTGATTGGTTCCCCTCCCTAAGGGGGTATTGCCCTCGGAGGGGAGCGGAGCCCCATTGGCTGCGGCGGCAATGCCGGGGGGTGTGGGGGCCCTGGAGGAAGAAGAGGAGGAAGATGAAAGGAGAAGAGTGTTTGAGGAGCCGTTGTGTGCTGTGGTCCAGAACTGCACCGTTCTACACAACATCGTGGGCCCCGCCTGCATCTTCCTCAGAGAGGCGTTCATTCAGAGCCAGCTCGTATGTAACCTTACAGAGATACACACACACACACACACACACACACACACACACACACACACACACACACACACACTCTAAAGTAAACATACATACTGATATAATAGTCATCCATTTATCGATTTTAGACATTTTGTCTGAACAAATCACCAGTTCTCTGTGATCCTTGACAAACTTTTAAAAGAGTGTAACACCATATCAGCTTGTACGTTCACCAAGATCTTACATCAATCCCATAATATCATTACCATCATGATCCCTTCATCAAACGTCACCCTGTCCACAGCTCTGATCCTATCCACAGCTCTGATCCTATCCACTCACCACCCTGTCCACAGCTATGATCCTATCCACTCACCACCCTGTCCACAGCTCTGATCCTATCCACTCACCACCCTGTCCACAGCTCTGATCCTACCAACTCACCACCCTGTCCACAGCTCTGATCCTATCCACTCACCACCCTGTCCACAGCTCTGATCCTATCCTCAGCTCTGATCCTATCCCCTCACCACCCTGTCCACAACTCTGATCCTATCCTCAGCTCTGATCCTATCCCCTCACCACCCTGTCCACAACTCTGATCCTATTCACAGCTCTGATCCTGTCCACAGCTCTGATCATATCCACTCACCACCCTATCCACAGCAATGATCATATCCACTCACCACCCTGTCCACAGGTCTGATCCTATCCACTCACCACCCTGTCCACAGCTCTGATCCTATCCACTCACCACCCTATCCACAGCTCTGATCCTATCCACTCACCACCCTGTCCACAGCTCTGATCGATCCTACCCACAGCTCTGATCCTATCCACAGCTCTGATCCTATCCACTCACCACCCGGTCCACAGCTCTGATCCTATCCACAGCTCTGATCCTATCCACTCACCACTTTGTCCACAGCTCTGATTCTATTCCACAGCTTTGATCCTATCCACCCACCACCCTATCCACAGCTCTGATCCTATCCACAGCTCTGATCCTATCCACAGCTCTGATACTATCCACTCAATATTAGGTTATATTTCTATGACACCAGCATCACCCCTGTGACATCGTCATCACCATTACATTCTGAGCAGCATGATTGGAGGAAACCACTTCTACATCATCTCCACCAAAGACCATCTGCCAACCCTGTGAGTGTCTCATATCCATTGAATCTGCTATGAATCGTTGTTAGTATATTTACTTTACATATAGAGCACCGTGCAACATTATTTTAGCAAGCAACACGTTCAATGGTATACCACATCCTGCTGTGTTTTATGTCAGAATCTCCCATCGTGAAGTGGGAATAATACTGTGAAATTGTAACAATGATGATAATGTCCAATTAGTGTAAGAGCTGTTTGAAAAGAGCACATTGAAAATTCAGCTTGTTTTGCATGGGTGGATTTTTGGCCTGCCTGGCGACATCACCAGTTGATTTAAGTTAATAGACCAATAGCAAAGGGAGATTCAAACCTCACTGCCAATAACAGCTATTCTTCAGGTTACATTTGCCTCCCATTTGTCTCAATGTCTTGCTCAGACCACTCCCAGACTTTCCTAGCAAGCGTATTGCTTGAGAAACATCATTTAGCTAAAAAGCCACTTTTTGATCATTTTAATTAAAAACAATTACAGTAAGGGATACTTCGGGATTTTTGCACTTCCCAAGAGTTAGATGAACTTGTGTATACCATTTTTATGTCTGCATGCAGTTTGAAGGAAGCAATGACTGCATGCTAGCTGTACCTGTAGACTTCCAGCCATTGCTCTAACACTACTTAGCATTGGCTTGGAAAACTACCTCTAACTTCCTTAATACTGGACGCAGAGACATACAAAAAAAAGGTATCCACGAGTTGATCTGACTCTGGGGAAGTAGATAAAGGGAACAGTACCAAAACCCTGAAGGATCCCTTTAATTGATACCCAGAAAGGACTTGATCGAGATAAAATCCTTAAAGTTCCTACGTTTTGAGTAGAACAAACAAAGATAAAAGAGAACGAAGTCCTAGAACAGATTGTTCTGTAGATGTTGTTGAAGTGTGTGGCGATGACATGGTCAGTGCTCAGCCTGTTTCTCAACGTTGTAATTTAGATGATGGATTCATCTCCTGCTCACCGAGCGAGCAGCGTCTGATATGGCCTCTTATTCCAGATGAATGTCTTTGTTCGAGTGAGAAGAGATCATATTGGATCAGTCCCAAGTGGCACCCTATTCCCTATTTAGTGCACTACTTTTAACCAGGGCTCTGGTCAAAAGTAGTGCACTACATAGGGAATATGGTGCCATTTTGTACACATCATAATCACACACATAGGGGAGTAATTTCCTGATAGCAGCTATGCTAGGCTAATGCTAAGTACTATTAGCCAGGTGTTTTTTTCCCATTTGGGCCAGGTACTTAGAGTAACTGACGAGCTAGCACTTGATAGAGGATCTGTCCTTAGATGAACTGTTGGGGAGAAATATCACATGTGGGGAGATGGTGTGGTTTTGATTCAGTCATTTTGAATTGGAAATGCTTATTAGTGATGGGTATTTCATGAACCAACAGCTTTTTTTGATGAACGTTGGAAATCGAATCGCATTAGTGAAAGAGCCGTTCATTTGGCGCCCTGATTTGCATACTGCTCTTACTGCTTTATGAGCTCAAAACAATGATTATCTGCAGATACGTTACAGCAACATTATCTAACGTTACAACATCATCTAAAGAGGGTGAATCCACACTGCAGAAACAATACATAGCGGGGACAGCACGTCATTCTGGTCGCTCATTTTAGCAATGCGTAACAAAAATTGCAGCAGATCTACGTTAACACTTTGTCCAGGTAAAAAATGCATTTGAATATGCATCTAACGGTCTGATATAATGGTAGCATACTTTTTTGGGCTTTACGTTAGAGATGTTTCAATGTGTTCACGGTTCTGAAGAGCCGTTCGGCAACCAAACGATGCGACTCACAGAAAAGTTTCAGGAACGCCCATCCCTCATGCTGATGGGAGGCCAGCATAGAGGCATGTGGGCAGGGATTGGTCAATTTGAAAGCGATGGACCGTTTGAACCAACCACAGAGTGTAGTACTGCTATCTATACAGGGCTGCCAATCGATCAGATCATTAGAACCTCTTCTACAAAGGTTTGACCTAAAAGCTACAAAGGCGAGGAGTGTAAATGGCAGGGATTCGGACCATTTGAACCACTCATGTTATTATGAGTTAGAATGGCATAAGGGTTAATAGTCTATTGATACGGAACTCAAAGTACTGGTTATGTAATCCTACAATCCCCTGTTCTCTGAAATGGAGAGGAAAGCTGATCTCATGTCTGAGACCAGTTGGAGGTGTCTGTAGGTCCAGAGTGGATTTTTGAGCTATGATGGTGCATATTGCTGGGGATATGAATCTATAAGAGCTATGATGATGCGTATTGCTGGGGATATGAACCTATAAGAGCTGTGATGATGCGTATTGCTGGGGATATGAACCTATAAGAGCTATGATGATGCGTATTGCTGGGGATATGAACCTATAAGAGCTATGATGATGCGTATTGCTGGGGATATGAACCTATAAGAGCTATGATGATGCATGTTGCTGGGGATTTGAACCTATAAGTCCAACCAAGCCCCAACACCTTGGTTGGAAGGTGAAAGTCTAAATACAATTGTGTGTGTCTGTGTGTAAACAAGTCGATGAGCATAGTGCCTATCATCATTAGTAATTTATCTTGATACTGTTTAGCATGCATATAATCTCTCTCCTGTTCGCTCTAATCCAATCCTGTTGTATTACTATTCCTGGTGATGTGGTTGTGATGTCATTGGCTGTCAGTCACAGAACAGAGCAGAAGACAGAACACGTGTGAAACAAGGCCATTGGGACACATTCCAAACTCTCCAGCTACCCTAGAAAGCACACGGCCGGGAGAAAGTGGGTGTGCTTAGGGTAATTGTTTCAACAAAAGTAGAGCAAATCTCTCAATTGCTGTGAATTAGAACCCATTGTGCATTTAGATTACATCATAGTATTCACACTGACGTTCGGGTCATCATTCAAATAACATGTTATTAGTCACGTGCTTAGCAGATGTTATTGTGGGTGGAGCAAAAGGCTTGTTTGTGGGTGTAGGGAAATTCTTTCTGACATTCATCAGAAAGAATGACAAAGTTTTTGATATCATTGAGATAAATGATGGACTTTGAGTTTGTGAACAAGAGATGTGTGCCTTTACTTTTAGCAAACAGATGTGGCTTATTATGGCAGCGTCATCACCTCAGCATCAGTAGTGCTGCGACTATCCTCCACCATCCAAACTCAACATCTTACATGCATCCTATAGAAGTATCTCTGGTTTAGGACTCAAAACATTACTGTATTTATTTTTAATTTGTATTTAACCTGTATTTAACTAGGCAAGTCAGTTAAGAACAAACTCTTACTTACAATGACGGCCTACCAAAAGGCAAACGGTCTCTTGCGGGGCCTGGGATTAAAATAAATAAATGAAAACAATATAAATAGGACAAAACACACATCACAACAAGAGAGACAACACAACACTACATGAAGAGAGACCTAAGACAACAACATAGCAAGGCAGCAACACATGACAACACAGAATGGTAGGAACAAAACATGGTAGCAGCACAAAACATGGTACAAACATTATTGGGCACAGTCAACAGCACAAAGGTCAAGAAGGTAGAGACAACAGTACATCACACTTAGCAGCCACAACTGTCAGTAAGAGTGTCCATGATTGAGTCTTCGAATGACATTGAGATAAAACTGTCCAGTTTGAGTGTTTGTTGCAGCTCATTTCAGTCGTTAGCTGCAGCGAACTGAAAAGAGGTGTATATCCTATAGAAAACTTCCTGGGTTAGGACTCTTTATTTAGCTAATTATGTAACTTCTGAAGGTAATTGTTTGCACCAGATGTTATTTGGGGGCTTCATAGCAAACGGGTGAATACATAAGAATGGACCACTTTTCAGTAAAGTCATTTTTTAAAATTTCACTTCACCAATTTGGACTATTTTGTGAATGTCCATTACATGAAATCCAAATAAAAATATATTTAAATGACAGGTTGTAATGGAACAAAATAGGAAAAACACCAAGGGGATGAATACTTTTGCAAAGCACTGTATCTCTGGTTTAGGACTCAATACGTTACTGTAACATACAATTGAAGTCGGAAGTTTACATACAATTAGGTTGGAGTCATTAAATCTTGTTTTCAACAACTCCACAAATTTCTTGTTAACAAACTATAGCTTTGGCAAGTCGGTAAGGACATCTACTTTGTGCATGACAAGTTATTTTTCCAAAAATTGCTTACAGATTATTTCATTTATATTTCACTGTATCACAATTCCAGTCGGTCAGAAGTTAACATACACTATGTTGACTGCGCCTTTAAACAGCTTGGAAAATTCCAGAAAATGATGTCATGGCTTTAGAAGCTTCTGATAGACTAATTTACATACTTTGAGTCAAGTGGAGGTGTGCCTGTGGATGTATTTCAAGGCCTACCTTCAAACTCAGTGCCTCTTTGCATGACATCATGGGAAAATCAAAAGAAGCAATTTCCAAACAGGAACTGGAGGGACTGGTGCACTTCAGAAAATAGATTAAATCATGAGGATGGAAAAATATGTGGATATATTGAAGCAACATCTCACGACATCAGTCAGGAAGTTTAAGCTTGGTCGCAAATGGGTCTTCCAAATGGACAATAACCCCAAGCATACTTCCAAAGTTGTGGCAAACTGGCTTAAGGACAACAAAGTCAAGGTACTGGAGTGGCCATCACAAAGCCCTGACCTCAATCCCATAGAAAAATTGTGGGCAGAACTGAAAAAGCGTGTGCGAGCAAGGAGGCCTACAAACCTGACTCAACTCTGTCAGGAGAAATGGGCCAAAATTCACCAAACTTATTGTGGGAAGCTTGTGGAAGGTTACTCGAAACGTTTGACCCAAGTTAAACAATTTTAAGGAAATGCTACCAAATACTAATTGAGTGTATGAACATTTCTGACCCACTGGGAATGTGATGAAAAAAATAAAAGCTGAAAAAAAGAATTCTCTCTGCTATTATTCTGACATTTCACATTCTTAAAATAAAGTGGTGATCCTAAATGACCTAATACAGTGAATTTTTACAAAAAAACTGAGTTTAAATGTATTTGGCTAAGGTGTATGTAAACTTCCGACTTCAACTGTATATCCTATAGAAGAATCTCTGGTTTAGGACCCAATACGTTACTGTAACATATATCCTATAGAAGAATCTCTGGTTTAGGACCCAATACGTTACTGTAACATATATCCTATAGAAGAATCTCTGGTTTAGGACCCAATACGTTACTGTAACATATATCCTATAGAAGAATCTCTGGTTTAGGACTCAATACATTACTGTAACATATATCCTATAGAAGAATCTCTGGTTTAGGACCCAATACGTTACTGTAACATATATCCTATAGAAGAATCTCTGGTTTAGGACTCAATACGTTACTGTAACATATATCCTATAGAAGAATCTCTGGTTTAGGACCCAATACATTACTGTAACATATATCCTATAGAAGAATCTCTGGTTTAGGGCTCAATACATTACTGTAACATATATCCTATAGAAGAATCTCTGGTTTAGGGCTCAATACGTTACTGTAACATATATCCTATAGAAGAATCTCTGGTTTAGGACCCAATACATTACTGTAACATATATCCTATAGAAGAATCTCTGGTTTAGGACCCAATACGTTACTGTAACATATATCCTATAGAAGTATCTCTGGTTTAGGACTGAGGATGTACAAGCTTGGTGATATTAAAAAAGGTTTTTCTGAGTGCATGCATGCGTATGTGCACGTGTTCCTCACTTGTACTAAACACCCCAAATCTCCTCATCTCCATTTGTGGCCCGGCAACTCTATCCTGTAATCTGTTTGAACTATGACCCTTGGCTGCATGGCAACTCTGACCCTGTAATCTGTTTTGACCTATGACCCTGGCTGCATGGCAACTCTGACCCTGTAATCTGTTTTGACCTTTGACTCTGGCTGCATGGCAACTTTGGCCCTGTAATCTGTTTGACCTACGACCCTGGCTGCATGGCAACTTTGTCCCTGTAATCTGTTTGACCTATGACCCTGGCTGCATGGCAACTCTGGCCCTGTAATCTGTTTTGACCTATAACCCTGGCTGCATGGCAACTCTGGCCCTGTAATCTGTTTGACCTATGACCCTGGCTGCATGATGAAATGTTATTTGTCACATGAATGAAATATTATTTGTAACATGCTTAGTAAACAACAAGTAGACTAACAGTGAAATGCATACCTGGTCACTGGCAGAACCCAATGTGTGTGTGTGTGTGTGTGTGTGTATGTGTGTGTCCAGTCATTGGCAGAACCCACTGTGTGTGTGTGTGTGTGTGTGTGTGTGTGTGTGTGTGTGTGTGTGTGTGTGTGTGTGTGTGTGTGGTGTGTGTGTGTGTGTGTGTGTGTGTGTGTGTGTGTGTGTGTGTGTGTGTGTGTGTGTGTGTGTGTGTGTGTGTGTGTGTCCAGTCATTGGCAGAACCTACTGTGTGTTTGAGACTGACTACAGTCAGATTGCACAACATCACTGATTACTCTACAAATCCCCTTGCAACAAACTGATCCCCTCTAACACGCTGCCTGTGTCTACCTCACACTGACTACATCCCAAATGGCACCCTTTTCCCATATAGTACACTGCTTTGGATTGATGGGCCCTGGTCAAAGTAGTGCACTATACATGGAATAGGGTGCCATTTGGGACATGACGGCTTCGATGTAGCCTACCACTGACAGACAGAGCAGTGCAGCCAATCACAGGGGACGGAATAGGACTGTGTTGAGCGAACTGAGGGGTTGCAAAAGCCAGTCAGATCACATGCTGTGTAATCCTGTAACAAATCGCCGGTCTGGCTGCGTAACATGAATTGATGGGGTTTTAGAGATGAGGGAGGGAGAGAGAGAGGGAGGCAACATGCGTGAGAGAGAAGTGAATGAATCCTCTGTATTTAAGATTATGCCATCTCTCACTCTAAAATGATTCCCTATCAAATGAGTCCATATCAAATGAGTCCATATGAAATGAGTCCATATCAAATTATTCCATATCAAATGAGTCCATATGAAATGAGTCCATATGAAATGAGTCCATATGAAATGAGTCCATATCAAATGATTCCCTATCTAATTAGTCCATATCAAATGAGTCCATATCTAATGAGTCCATATGAAATGAGTCCATATGAAATGAGTCCATATGAAATGAGTCCATATCTAATGAGTCCATATCTAATGATTCCATATCAAATGAGTCCATATGAAATGAGTCCATATCAAATGAGTCCATACCTAATGAGTCCATATCTAATGATTCCATATCAAATGAGTCCATATGAAATGAGTCCATATCTAATGATTCCCTATCAAATGAGTCCATATCTAATGAGTCCATATCTAATGAGTCCATATCAAATGAGTCCATATCTAATGAGTCCATATCTAATGATTCCATATCTAATGAGTCCATATGAAATGAGTCCATATGAAATGAGTCCATATGAAATGAGCATGTCAAATGATTCCCTATCTAATGAGTCCATATCAAATGAGTCCCTATCAAATGAGTCCATATCAAATGAGTCCATATCAAATGAGTCCATATCAAATGATTCCCTATCTAATAAGTCCATATCAAATGATTCCCTATCAAATGAGTCCATATCAAATGAGTCCCTATCAAATGAGTCCCTATCAAATGAGTCCATATCAAATGAGTCCATATCGAATGAGTCTGTATCTAATGAGTCCATATCTAATGAGTCCATATCTAATGAGTCCATATCTAATGAGTCCATATCAAATGATTCCCTATCAAATGAGTCCATATCAAATGAGTCCATATCTAATGAGTCCATATCAAATGATTCCCTATCAAATGATTCCCAATCAAATGAGTCCATATCTAATGAGTCCATATCAAATGATTCCCTATCAAATGATTCCCTATCAAATGATTCCCTATCAAATGAGTCCATATCTAATGAGTCCATATCAAATGATTCCCTATCAAATGATTCCCTATCTAATGAGTCCATATCTAATGAGTCCATATCAAATGATTCCCTATCTAATGAGTCCATATCTAATGAGTCCATATCAAATGATTCCCTATCAAATGATTCCCTATCAAATGAGTCCATATCTAATGAGTCCATATCAAATGATTCCCTATCTAATGAGTCCATATCTAATGAGTCCATATCTAATGAGTCCATATCTAATGAGTCCATATCAAATGCTTTACTACCTGTCCAGTTCAGTCCGCAACATTCAGATGGAGCTAAATCAAAGATGTGCAGTTCTCTTGATTTTTATGAGGATGTTTCTCTGTCAGCCATTGTGTGTGTGTGTATTTCTGTTCATCTACACTACAGTATATTCAGGGTCCTTATCGTTGTGTGTGTGTCTGTGTCCGTGCGAGCTAACACACTGTGTCTGTCACTCTGTGTGTGTCCCCTCCAATCTGAAACCCTGCAGGACAGAGACCTACGGCCAGAAGAGATTGAAGGTACAGATATAAGAGACATTACACAGAGCCAGTCAACACCATCATCTTCCCTCTCCTTCCCTGTTTCTCTCAGTCAACACGGTCATCCTCCCTCTGTCCCTGTTTCTCTCAGTCAACACCGTCATCCTCCCCCTGTCCCTGTTTCTCTCAGTCAACACCGTCATCCTCCCTCTGTCCCTGTTTCTCTCAGTCAACACCGTCATCCTCCCCCTGTCCCTGTTTCTCTCAGTCAACACCACCATCCTCCCTGTCCTTCCCTGTTTCTCTCAGTCAACACCACCATCCTCCCTCTCACCCTGTTTCTCTCAGTCAACACTACCATCCTCCCTCTCCTTCCCTGTTTCTCTCAGTCAACACCACCATCATTCCTCTCTCCCTGTTTCCTCAGTCAACACCACCATCATTCCTCTCTCCCTGTTTCCTCAGTCAACACCACCATCCTCCATCTCTCCATCTTCCTGTCTTTTCCATACATACTCATATTTTCAACATACTGTATTTACTCCCAGACAACACCAATGAATCCCAATGTTCTGGCTCTACTGTGTTGTCCTCCCTCAAACTGAAAGATACTTTGATGTGGCTGCAGGTGTTTCCACCGCTCATACAGGAGTAATAGAGAATTTGTTCACAATTATATTTTTAAAAATATGTATCAGGGGGGCTGCAGCACCCTCATCCCTCCTACTTCCTGCAGCTATGGGTGTGACTTGTCGTCAAAGAGTCTAAAATGAATATAAGAAACCATGTCTATTTTTCTCATTTCTATTCAACACCCCCCCCCCGCTCTCCTCTCCCCGCATCCACCTCTCCTCACCCGTATCTACCCCTCTCTCCTCCCATTCCCCCATCCACCTCTCCTCACCCGTATCTACCCCTCTCTCCTCTCCCCCATCCCCCTCCTCCCTGTGCAGAGCTGAAGGAGGCGTTCGGGGAGTTTGATAAGGATAAAGATGGCTACATCAGCTGTAAGGAACTGGGAGAGTGCATGAGGACTATGGGGTACATGCCCACAGAGATGGAGCTCATCGAACTCAGCCAGAACATCTGTGAGTCACACACACACACACACACACACACACACACACACATTAACCAGAGAAAGCGAGGGCATACCCTCTGTGTATAGTATTTGAAGCTCTTCATCGCCCCTGTGACCATTTCTGTAATGACTCTTGTTTCCATCTAGGTGGCGGCAGAGTGGACTTTGAGGACTTTGTGGAGCTGATGGGTCCTAAAATGTTGGCAGAGACAGCAGACATGATTGGAGTGAAGGAGCTCAGGGATGCTTTCAAAGAAGTACGGAGAGACAATATTAATCATATTATATCTGTTTATAATGTAAGACCACAAATTTAATTACAAGTTATTTTCTCTTAACCTGTTCTTTCTATCCATTTAATCTCCCCTCCCCTTCCTTTCTACGACACTCTTACCCTTTTTCTGTCCCTCACTCCCTCACCTCACTTTACTTCCTCCTGTCCTCCTCCTCCTCCTCGCCCTTCTTCTTCTCCAGTTTGACTCTAACGGGGATGGTCAGATAAGCCTGGCTGAACTGAAGGAGGCCATGAAAAAGCTGGTGGGGGAGCAGCTCAACCAACCAGAGATCGACGAGATCCTCCGAGATGTCGACCTCAACGGGGACGGCTTGCTCGACTTTGAGGGTGAGGGGAGAGTGTGGGATGAGGGGGAGAAGGTGAGGGGAGAGTGGGAGGAGAAAAGGAGACGATTTGGTGAACTTGAAAGGGGAGAGAGGGTGAGTGAGGAGGAAGAAAGGGGGAGAGAAGGGAGTGGGAGGAAAGGGTGTGGAGAGGAGTAGAAAGAAACTAAGAGAAAGAAGGAGAGAGGGGATAAGGGGAGAACTAATGGATCAGAGAGGAAATGTGACATGAGACATGATGAAGGTTGCTCTACACTACAACACTATGTTCACTCTGTTTCACCATACTAAACTCACAATGCTGTGACAACAATAATCACCATGTTGTCACTATTCTATTACTCACCATGTTGTCACTATTCTATTACTCACCATGTTGTCACTATTCTATTACTCACCATGTTGTCACTATTCTATTACTCACCATGTTGTCACTATTCTAATACTCACCATGTTGTCACTACACTAATACTCACCATGTTGTCACTACACTAATGCTCACCATGCTGTCACTACACTAATACTCACCATGCTGTCACTACACTAATACTCACCATGTTGTCACTATACTAATCTCACCATGTTGTCACTATTCTATTACTCACCATGTTGTCACTATACTATTACTCACCATGTTGTCACTACACTAATACTCACCATATTGTCACTACACTAATACTCACCATGTTGTCACTACACTAATACTCACCATATTGTTACTATACTAATCTCACCATGTTGTCACTATACTAATCTCAACATGTTGTCACTATACTAATCTCACCATGTTGTCACTATACTAATCTCACCATGTTGTCACAATATTAATACTCACCATGTTGTCACTATTCTATTACTCACCATGATGTCACTATTCTATTACTCACCATGTTGTCACTATACTAATCTCACCATGTTGTCACTATACTAATCTCACCATGTTGTCACAATATTAATACTCACCATGTTGTCACTATTCTATTACTCACCATGATGTCACTATACTAATACTCACCATGTTGTCACTACACTAATGCTCACCATGTTGTCACTATTCTATTACTCACCATGTTGTCACTATTCTATTACTCACCATGATGTCACGATACTAATACTCACCATGTTGTCACTACACTAATGCTCACCATGTTGTCACTACACTAATACTCACCATGTTGTCACTATACTAATCTCACCATGTTGTCACTATACTAATCTCACCATGTTGTCACAATATTAATACTCACCGTGTTGTCACTATTCTATTACTCACCATGATGTCACTATACTAATACTCACCATGTTGTCACTACACTAATACTCACCATGTTGTCACTATACTAATGCTCACCATGATGTCACTATACTAATGCTCACCATAATGTCACTATACTAATACTCACCATGTTGTCACTATATTAATCTCACCATGTTGTCACTATACTAATCTCACCATGTTGTCACAATATTAATACTCACCGTGTTGTCACTATTCTATTACTCACCATGATGTCACTATACTAATACTCACCATGTTGTCACTACACTAATACTCACCATGTTGTCACTATACTAATGCTCACCATGATGTCACTATACTAATACTCACCATGTTGTCACTATACTAATCTCACCATGTTGTCACTATACTAATCTCACCATGTTGTCACAATATTAATACTCACCGTGTTGTCACTATTCTATTACTCACCATGATGTCACTATACTAATACTCACCATGTTGTCACTACACTAATACTCACCATGTTGTCACTATACTAATGCTCACCATGATGTCACTATACTAATGCTCACCATAATGTCACTATACTAATCTCACCATGATGTCACTATACTAATGCTCACCATGATGTCACTATACTAATGCTCACCATGATGTCACTATACTAATGCTCACCATAATGTCACTATACTAATACTCACCATGTTGTCACTATACTAATCTCACCATGTTGTCACTACACTATTACTCACCATGTTGTCACTATGCTAATACTCACCATGTTGTCACTATACCAATACTCACAGTGTTGTCACTATACTAACACTCACCATGCTGTCACTATACTATTACTCACCATGTTGTCACTATACCAATACTCACAGTGTTGTCACTATACTAACACTCACCATGCTGTCACTATACTATTACTCACCATGTTGTCACTACACTAATGCTCACCATGTTGTCACTATTATATTACTCACCATGTTGTCACTACACTAATACTCACTGTGTTGTCACTTCACTATTACTCACCATGTTGTCACTATATTAATACTCACCATGTTGTCACTACACTATCACTCACCATGTTGTCACTATTCTAATACTCACCATGTTGTCACTATTCTAATACTCACCATGTTGTCACTATGATATTACTCACCATATTGTCACAATACTAATACTCACAGTGTTGTCACTACACTAATACTCACCATGTTGTCACTATACTAATACTCACAGTTGTGTCACAATACTAATACTCACCATGTTGTCACTATACTATTACTCACCATGTTGTCACTATACTATTACTCACCATGTTGTCACTATACTAATACTCACAGTGTTGTCACAATACTAATACTCACCATGTTGTCACTATACTATTACTCACCATGTTGTCACTATACTATTACTCACCATGTTGTCACTATACTAATACTCACAGTGTTGTCACAATACTAATACTCACCATGTTGTCACTATACTATTACTCACCATGTTGTCACTATACTATTACTCACCATGTTGTCACTATACTAATACTCACAGTGGTGTCACAATACTAATACTCACCATGTTGTCACTATACTATTACTCACCATGTTGTCACTATGATATTACTCACAGTGGTGTCACAATACTAATACTCACCATGTTGTCACTATTCTAATGCTCACCATATTGTCACTACACTAATACTCACAGTGTTGTCACTACACTAATACTCACAGTGTTGTCACTATACTAATCTCACCATGTTGTCACAATATTAATACTCACCATGTTGTCACAATATTAATACTCACCATGTTGTCACAATATTAATACTCACCATGTTGTCACTATACTAATACTCACAGTGTTGTCACTATTCTATTACTCACCATGTTGTCACTATTCTATTACTCACCATGTTGTCACTACTCTATTACTCACCATGTTGTCACTATTCTATTACTCACCATGTTGTCACTACACTAATACTCACAGTGTTGTCTCTATACTACCACTCACAGTGTTGTCACTATACTAATACTCACAGTGTTGTCACTATACTAATACTCACAGTGTTGTCACCATACTAATAAAAATGTAGCTCATATTTTGTGTTCTTTCCACAGAGTTTGTCAGGATGATGTCTCGCTGACTCTCCTGGCCAGAAGACCATGATGACATGACTTTAAGAGACTAGTAAACAACAAAACCTCCTCTGTTAGATGCTATGGACCAGTCCTCAGTATGTTGTTGTACATGTAATTACAGTATTAATGATGTACAAATATTTCATGTTGTTTTTAGGGTATTTGTTCTTACTTTTTTTCATAGCTATAGCAACAATCCCTCCTAATACTGTATGTTTTTGTTGTTTAACTGTAACATTGTAATGATAATAATAATAATAATAATATTTGTAAAGTGCTTTTCATGTATTATGTTCAGTGCTACACTATGTTATCAGCTAGTAATGCTTTTATATAGTTTCAGCCAGTAGTTTTAAAAGTAGTGCTCACGAGCAAAACTGGGTCCCCTTACATGTGTATTACAGCATCCATTTTGTATGATATGTTACGTCCTACAAAATATCCATATATATATATATATATATATATACACAGTTGAAGTCAGAAGTTTACATACACTTAGGTTGGAGTCATTAAAACTCATTTTTCAACCACTCCACAAATGTCTTGTTAATGAATTTTGGCACATTCCTCCTGACAGAACTGGTGTAACTGAGTCAGGTTTGTAGGCCTCCTTGCTCGCACACGCTTTTTCAGTTCTGCCCACAATTTTCCTATAGGATTGAGGTCAGGGATTTGTGATGGCCACTCGAAAACCTTGACTTTGTTGTCCTTAAACCATTTTGCCACAGCTTTGGAAGTATGCTTGAAGCACCCCCACAACATGATGCTGCCACCCCCGTGCTTCACGGTTGGGACTGTGTTCTTCGGCTTGCAAGCCTCCCCTTTTTCCCTCCAAACATAACGATGGTCATTGTGGCCAAACAGTTCTATTTTTGTTTCATCAGACCAGAGGACATTTGCAAATTATGGTGGAAAAAAAGTATGATCTTTGTCCCCATGTGCAGTTGCAAACCGTAGTCTGGCTTTTTTATGGCGGTTTTGGAGCAGTGGCTTCTTCCTTGCTAAGCAGCCTTTCAGGTTATGTCGATATAGGACTCGTTTTACTGTGGATATAGATACTTTTGTACCTGTTTCCTCCAGCATCTTCACAAGGTCCTTTTGCTGTTGTTCTGGGATTGATTTGCACTTTTACGTTCATCTCTAGGAGACAGAAGGCATCTCCTTCCTTAGCGGTTTAACGGCTGCGTGATCCCATGGTGTTTATACTTGCTTTCTATTGTTTGTACAGAGGAACGTGGCACCGTCAGGCGTTTGGAAATTGCTCCCAAGGATGAACCAGACTTGTGGAGGTCTACAATTATTTTTCTGAGGTCTTGGGCGATTTCTTTTGATTTTCCCATGATGTGAAGCAAAGGCACTGATTTTGAAGGTAGGCCTTGAAATACATCCACAGGTTCACCTCCAATTGACTCAAATTATGTCAGTTAGCCTATCAGAAGCTTCTAAAGCCATGATATATTTTTCTGGAATTTTCCAAGCTGTTGAAAGGCAGTCAACTTAGTGTATGTAAACTTCTGACCCACTGGAATTGTGATACAGTGCATTGCATTATAAGTGAAATAACCTGTCTGTAAACAATTGTTGTAAAAATGACTTGTGTCATGCACAAAGTCGATGTCCTAACCGACTTGCCAAAGCTTTAGTTTGTTAACAAGAAATTTGTGGAGTGATTGAAAAACGAGTTTTAATAACGACAACCTAAGTGTATGTAAACTTCCGACTTCAACTGTATATATATGTCTATACATATACGTACATATATATGTGTACATGTGTATGTATATATATATATATATATATATATATATATACACACATGTACACATATCACATATCATATATGTACGTATATACGTATATGTACATATATATATATATATATATATATATATATATATATACATATACATATATATATTACGAATTGGAGGTGCTCCTCTTAATTAAGGACCGGCCCCTTTAAAAAAAAAATTTGTCTAAAATTTCATACCAAAATCTAACTGCCTGTAGCTCAGGCCCTGAAGCAGGGATATGCATATTCTTGGTATCATTTGAAAGGAAACACTGAACTTTGTGGAAATTTGAAAGGAATATAGGAGAATAAAAACACATTAGATCTGGTAAAAGATAATACATAGAAAAAAATAACAGTTTTTTGTCATTTTCACTGTCATCTTTGAAATGCAAGAGAAAGGCCATAATGTATTATTCCAGCACAGCTGCAATTTAGATTTTGGCCACTAGATGGCCAGTGTATGTGCAACGTTTCAGACTGATCCATTGCATTTCTGTTCAAAATGTTGTATCAAGACTGCCCAAATGTGCCTGATTTGTTTATTAGTAACTTTTCATGTTCAAAACTGTGCACTCTCCTCAAACAATAGCATGGTATTCTTTCACTGTCTTAGCTACTGTAAATTGGACAGTGCAGTTAGATTAACAAGAATTTAAGCTTTCTGCCAATGTTAGATATGTCTATGTCCTGGGAAACGTTCTTGTTACTTACAACCTCATGCTAATCACATTAGCCTACGTTAGCTCAACCATTCCGCAGGGGACCCACCAATCCTGAAGTAGATCCCAGACTGGATCTTTAACAAATGCTGATTTATTGACAAATTGTACATTCTTTTCAGATTATTGATCAGATACTAAGAACAGTACAACTGTCTGATTATATAATCGTGATGTAATTCTTTAGAATTACAATAAATGTTCATTCAAGTAGTTTCATACATTTTATTATTTACGTATTTAATTTCCTAAAAGGGAATGAATTAAAAATAACTTTGTGTCAATAACATTTTTTGTTAAACAATAAATGTTGAACTATACATCCTTGTTAGTTTGATGTTTGGGAGAGGAATTATACAATGTTACATGCATTTTTCTACAGTAAAATAATGCTGCAATTTTTTTATTAAATCAGAGGTAAACACATTCTTTACGTTTGACAAAACTGACAAAAATAAACAAAAGAATAATGAACTTGTTACATAATCTTTTAGCATGCAACTACAGTAGCCCTTAATACAATAAATCCCAGTTGTATCAGACGAAGACCAGGACTATAAAAGCCTTTCCCGAGGTACAGTATGTATGCATCCATTTCAGAGCCTTGTTGTCATGGTAATCTAAACATAATCACATCTCCATAGGTATAAACCTCTAACGGACCATTGACAATAACATGATGTACATTCTGCATGACGTTGGGATCCCTTTCGGCCCATCATTGGGCTGGTCTTTCAAAGACTAAATGAATGACATACAATATCAAACTGAATCAAATCAAAGACAATACACAATATCAACCAAATAAAATGACCTTTACTTCATTTTTACAGAGTTACACTTCTATTTTGCACTGATATACTTATTGTAATCACAATGAACATTATCTACATTCACTTCTAATCAAGATGGTTCTAAAAACAATTGTGAATATATTTCTCTAACATTGTGTCACGGTTTTCTAGGTTCGAAAGAGAGTCGGACCAAAATGCGACGTGGCTATTGAGATTCATGTTTAATAAAACAACGTAAACACGAATCAATACAAAACAATAAACGTCACGTGAAAACCGAAACAGCCTAAACTGGTGCAAACTAACACACAAGACAGTTACAAGGACACTAAGGACAATCACCCACAAAACACCCAAAGAATATGGCTGCCTAAATATGGTTCCCAATCAGAGACAATGATAAACACCTGCCTCTGATTGAGAACCACTTCAGACAGCCATAGACTTCACTAGAACACCCCACTAAGCTACAAACCCAACACACCACATACAAAACCCCATGCCACACCCTGGCCTGACCAAATAAATGAAAATAAACACAAAATACTTCGACCAGGGCGTGACACATTGTGTCAACAGTATTAAATCTCTCTATTTCTCTAACATTGTGTCAACAGTATTATTACTATTAGTATTATTATAATCTCCACCCGGCACAGCCAGGAGAGGACTGGCCACCCCTCAGAGCCTGGTTCCTCTCTAGGTTTCTTCCTAGGTTCCTGCCTTTCTAGGGAGTTTGTTCTAGCCACTGTCCCTCTACATTTGCATTGCTTGCTGTTTGGGGATTAGGCTGGGTTTCTGTATAATTATAATTAAAGGTAAAAAGGGCTTTATAAATACATTTGATTGATTGAGTATGTATGGTATAATTCCTCCTTCCTACCTACACTGCAGGTATCTGTCAGTCTACAGTATGTATGGTATAACTCCACCTTCCTTCCTATACTGCAGGTATCTGTCAGTCTACAGTATGTATGGTATAACTCCACCTTCCTTCCTATACTGCAGGTATCTGTCAGTCTGCAGTATGGTATAACTCCACCTTCCTTCCTATACTCCAGGTATCTGTCAGTCTATAGTATGTATGGTATAACTCCACCTTCCTACCTATACTGCAGGTATCTGTCAGTCTACAGTATGTATGGTATAACTCCTCCTTCCTTCCTATACTGCAGGTATCTGTCAGTCTACAGTATGTATGTTATAACTCCACCATCCTTCCTATACTGCAGGTATCTGTCAGTCTACAGTATGTATGGTATAACTCTTCCTTTCTACCTATACTGCAGGTATCTGTCAATCTACAGTATTTTATAACTCCACCTTCCTTCCTATACTGCAGGTACCTGTCAGTCAGTGATGTCCACTCAAACACTACCCTTGCTACAAGGCCTTGATGAAGGTGTTTCCTGTAGCGACATGTGTTCCTACATTGATATGCCAATATAGTATAGGCTTTTATCAACTATCTGGTAAGAGTTCCGTGGTATCTTTTGGATGGTCAGTATCCTAGTTTAGTCTAATATGTTTCTAGTTTTTTATGATTGTGAAAGGTTGTAGTTTTTGATTAACAGTTTTTTCCTTCAACAAACCAATCAAGATAAATGAAAGGTAAAAAGTACCCAATCAGCTGTGCGATGATGAAATTGTATTGGAATTGAGAGATTAGACATTTTTTTCACAAGTACTTGGTTGAAGTGACCGGCTTCTGGCTTTTTGATTTAAAAAAAAAATGTTCATGCTTGGTGAGATATTTCTGGTTGCCATGTCTGAAATCTTTGATTGGCCAATTATAAGTTTGAGTCAAGAAGAATCATGATATAGTTTTCCACTTTATTTCATGTTGAATGCGTTTTTCAAGCTCTTCAGTGCATCATCAGTTGTTAATGCCTTCCAGTCCTCTGGGATATCAGCAGGAAGTGCATGTGTGTCTTTAGCAATTGTCTCATTGAATGTGGCCATCACATACTTCCAGTAGTCTGAAGCCTTGATGCTGGGATCTCCAGTTATGGTCCAGTCAGGGAAATATGTCTGGTAGTCCTTGTAGAGGTGAGGTTTGCCTTCAGTCAGGTTTGTGTTGAATTTTCTGTAACTAATCACAGAGGATGAACATATGTCAGTTCTTAACACAGTTGTCTTTAAATTCACCCAACCAGTGACACCTTGTGGACGGTGAATAGAGGTGAAGTGGTTGGCATGCTCCTTGCCTCCTGCTTCACAGGGTGCACAGCAGAATGGACATTGCTTGCCACATCCAAACAGACTGGAGAACATCTTGTCCTGAGGCTTAAATGGCAGAGATTTGAGTCTCTCTTTGATGTCTCCTTCCTTCTCATATTTAGCTGCCAGTGACTGTTCCATTTTTCCCACAAACCCTGTGAGGTCGTCAGCAAACTGTTCTGTGTTAGCAGAGTAGTTCAGAGTCATGATGGAATCCAGAGCATCCTTTGGAAAAACAAGCTTTTCTTCAAGAGCACAGCACATATTCTGAATGAATGTCTTGATAGATTTTACAGTGTGGGTTGTGTTTCTAATCTTTGAAATTGCCGCAGTGATGATCTTGACTATCTCTGAAACATGTTTATTCTCCAATTTCTCTAGTCTGTTGTCCTTTGAGAGTTGTTGAACAATGTGGTCAAACAGCCAGTCCTTCACAAAACGTTCATATCGGTTTATGTATTCTCTATATTTCTCATATTCTCCATCAGTCAGGAGTTGTTTCAAAATAGAGAACTGGAAGGACGTCCGTGTACTGTAATCCTCTGACCCTTTACCGGTCTTCACTTCATCAATCACATCAGGACATATCATTTTGGTCACATAGTCCTGTACAGCTGGCTGCAAACACAGCTTTGAGAACTCCTCAGCTTTATTTAGGCACTGGTCTCGGTTATGAAATAAGTCTATGAAGAGTGTAAGGTACTTGTTCTTAGACTGTTCCAGACACTTCCTTGGGTCATTGAATGCAATGAAATCATCATGTTTCTTCTGAAATGTTCTTGCTGCTATGCCACAGATGTGCAGCTTCAGTTTAACCTCACATTCCTCAGGAACTTTACGTTTCTTGTTTTGTTGAGATGTTTCATCAATTATTTCAAGCAGCTCTTTGATGAAAGTATCATGGTAATCTGTTTTGTTTTTCACCTTCTGGGTTATAAACTCCTGACACTTTTTTATGTTGTTGTCACACAACTCTTGCAGTTTCATCCTGAGATGGTCTCCATTCAAGCGCATCACAAAGCCTTTAGTCTTCTGCCACCAATCCCCTGACTCTACAACAAAGGGTGTCTTCCCACAATCAACCAAGCTGTTTCCAACCAACATACTATTGACGTAACCCGACCTCATAGATAAATGGTCATGTAAAATTCTGAAGGCATCCTGAGCAACATGTCTTCTTGGGAGTCCTCTAAATTTAATCTCAGACAGAGTTTTCTTCCACATTCTTTCAAAATCTTCTCTGAGGGCCTCATCCGATAGGACAGATCTGTTCTGTTTACAGGTTTGAAGCAAAGCCAGCACTTTTCTTTCTAGTGTACTTGCTTGTGAGCACTTGATGTCATCCAGTTCTGTCATCCCCTCTTTGATCTCAACAGCTCCTAGCAGTTTGTTTCTCACTGTGTTTTCTGTCTCTCGTCTCAGTGTTTTGGCACTGGACAGAAAGTCCTCCTTGTATTTTTCCACCAGATTGACATGGCCATCTTGCTTTTCAAAGTATTTCACTAGATTGTCTTGGATTTCCTTTTCTCCCTCCGAAAGTTTCTCAGATGCTTCTATCATCAAGTCTTGTAGCACATCTCTTACGGACCTCTGAGGATGTTGATCTGTCATGCCAATATTAGAGATTTTAGTTTCAGCACTCACCATCCATTTATACATCTCCTTCTGGAAGGCCCATTCCCAACCATTGTACTCAGAGCATAATCTGGCGTATGCATCTGCAACCAAGCTGTTTCTGAAACTAAAGATGAATTTCTCAAATTTCACTGCCTCCCACAAGCTTTGTGTCCACTTCAGGAAATGTGTCAAGTCATAATTTCTCTGGCATTTTCTGAAATCTTTCATCAAGGTCTTCTTGAAGCCGCACACAGCCTCACTGTAGCCAGCATTGACTGGAGCCATAGGGGGAGTCCCATGCCAGAGTCCTGGGATGTAGCAGCTGCTAGTGTCTGGATCATAATCCATCACATCAGTGAACTTGGTGATATTCTCCTTCTTCTCCATTCTGGCTGCTGCCTGAGTCATTTCATTCAACTGTTCCAACAACTTCTTCCTGTCCCTCATGTTGTTGTCATGAGCAGACATGTCTGACACATTCTGGTGCACAAAATGACATATAGGCTTCTTCCCCACTTCCTTCATCCTGATAAAAGCATGAACAGCAATCTGAAGAATGTCTTTCATTTCTGTGGAGTTCTCCATGGCCATGTTGATGATAGTGACATCACTCAGTCCAATCACCAGTGTTGCCAATTCATTTTCATGTTCATGGCTATCATCTAGTTGAGACAACTCTGGCGATTTCAACCCCTCTGTGTCGATCACCATGATGAAGTCACATTTCAGCTCCTCCTTGAAGTCTTTGCTGACTTTAATCAGAAGCATGAAGGCCCCTCTGGTGCATCTTCCACTGCTGACAGCAAACTGGACACCAAACATGGTGTTGAGGAGAGTGGACTTCCCTGTACTTTGAACCCCCAAAACTGTCACAACCCGGATCTTGCTGTTGGATTGGACAAGAGTATGAAGCTGAGTCAGAACAGCTGATATCCATTTCAGAGGGATATTTGATGCATCTCCATCCAGAAGCTCAACGGGGAAACCATCCAACAGCATCTGCGCACACAATCCAGGGAGAAGCTCCATCTGTTTCCGATGTTGGCTACTTTCAGGAAGGGAGCAGGAAGCTTCATATAACTGTCCCAACTCACGCAGGAAGTGTTCAAGTCCCAGGGAACAGTCAGATAACTGCTTATCCAAATCTTTAATGTCATCTTTTTTCTCCTGAGTATTTTGGCAAAGATCTTTGTACCGGCCCCTTAAGACAGACAGATTCTGTCGTGACAGATTGTCCAAATTTATCTGCATCCATTTGAGGAAATAGGAACGCTCCGCTCCTGAACCTGACAATCCTGAAATGAATCTTGTCATGGCATCTGGCATGTCAAATGTATGTTGCTTCTTTCTCAGCTCTTTCTCCTTTTTCTTCAGAGAGCTCTTGTAGTGTTCAATTTCTTGATCCCCTGCATTTCTCAGCCTACACCTCTCTTTCTCCAAATGGGAAAGCTCTTTCCAGATTTGACCTTGTAAAGGTAGCTTTTCATTTTTGAATTTGATTGGGTCTGTGATGTTCCTGGTGATTTCATCTGCCATCTTCCAAGCACTCTGACAGTCATCCCTGTCTTCATCAACCAGAATCCCCATCTGATGAGCCATGTCAGCCATGTTCTCAATTGTCAGTCGGTTTGGACTTTTTTTGATGATGTCACCCACAGAGGACTGCAGGATTTTGACAAATTCTGCATCATTCTGTTTATTTTTCACAATCACGTTTTTTTCATTGATACCGCAGTTTCTGATAAGTTTTTTCAATATGTCTACTCTGAACATTTTTCTTTGAGAGTTGACAACCAGAAATAACTCTGCCTTGGTTTTTTTTTTGCTTTTCAAGATCTTGAAGAAATCTGCCTCTAAGTCATCAGTGAAAATGTAAACTGCCGCTGATGTTTGACACAGAAAGGAGAACTGTGTTTCAAAGGACCTGATATCTCCTCTGAGATTGGCCACCGCCACAGGCTCTGTGAACATGTCTATGTTTCTGTTCCCACATGGAAGGTACCAAATTATTTCAACGAGGCCATCTGAGATTTGTCGAGATGCATCTCCGCATTCCATATCACGATGAACAAATGTGTCATGGTACTGTTGAGGGTTACTTAGCAACTTGTTCAAGATCTGAGACTTGGACAAGCTGCTCTCTCCTAACTTAACAAATGACACCATAGGAACATCAGAGAGTACTATTCTCTCTTCCACAAAAGCCTTTGTTGCTGTTTGTGAAGACGATCTGAACTTTTTCACTATGTCCCTCAAGGCCCACAGCATCAACGTGCTTTGTTTTGTGTCACAGTTGGGCAGCAGGAGAGGAACAGCAAACTGACAAATGGACATTTTCTGGACCATCTCCTGCTGCAGGAAACCATCTGAGCACAGAAACAGGGCAGTTATCAGGTCCAGTGGATGAATTACATAACTGTTATCAGAGTCAGTGTCCAGGTTGTCTACTCCACAATAGGAAACCTCCTGGTCAGTGGTCAGACACTTAACACTCCTAGCATTCACATTTGCCATCATTAATTTCTTAAGGAAGGCCCCTGGAAGTGACTGCATAGTGGTAAGAGGTTCATCTGATGTAGTATCAGCATTTATCTCAAGGACAGTACTTAACGTCAGCTTGTTTTCATAATGATCTTCTAGTCCAGCCTTTGACAACAGCTCCTTGAGACAAGGTCCTGTAAATATAAATGAAAAGATAACCATGATTACAAATCCTCTTCAACGTGTAGCAGAAAACCACACTAACAGGTGTTATACACTGTACTTTGGATTAAGTTAAAGCAAGCAGAGGCAGATCAACTCTGTGACACAACAACTCACAGAAATGGAAGCAAGCATTTAAAGGTGAATTCAGATATAATCAGAAAATCCATCGAGCTCCTAAACTCCAAAGGGAAGTAGTTATTGAAGAACCACGTTAATGAATCAAGTTAAGGTGACTGTTTCAATTAGAAACATCCAATTTTGCAAACTGAAATTACTTTGGATTTGTGTGCCAGTGAAAACAAAAGGTTACTTCGTTAGACTCCAAGATAGTCACTCCAAGATCGCATAGCAGTTCAGACGTTTTTTGTCCTCGTCTTGTCGTGTCCTGTATATATATATATTTACAACTTTTTTCACATACATTTTATTTTTATTTTCCATCAACTCATCTTCTAAACACTCTCCTGCAACCAGCCTCACCAATTTATATTTATAAAAAATTATTATTTACCTCAGATCTGTAATCCTCCAAGAAGCTAGCCAGAAACTCCAAGAAGCTAGCCAGAAACTAGCCAGAAGCTAGCCAGGAGCTAGCCCAGAAGCTAATCAGAAGCTAGTTAGCTTCTTTACTGGCAAATCGTTAGTATTCAGCTAACCACGGTTTGTGGTCATCAGCTATCCTTTAGCTCGAAAATCTATCGCCAGTTTTGTACGGCGCAGCGCGGCTCGGAACGGAACATACCGGACCAATTTTTCTCTCCATGTCCCTGGATTTCAACTGCTCTCTGGACATTCATACCCGGATCTCACAGCTAGCGGCTTTCGTCGATTCCGGAGCAAACATCGATTGTTCCGGTGCTAGCCAGCTCCGTCAATCACTCCTGAGTTCCATCATTCACTCCTGGGCTGCAGTCACCTATCCGGACCCGTTTCACTGCCTACGCGGAGCCTCACCGGGCCTTCACAACTGGACTGCCGACGTTATCTACCTGAAGGAGATCCGGCTGGCTCCTCTGTCGCGACGTTACCTGAACGCCCATCTGCGGCCCGCTAACCGTTAGCTGTCTTACCGGCTGCTATCTGAATAGACAATCGGACAATTTATTTATTTTTATTATTATTATGTTTTCTTCTCGGGCCTCTATAACTATATCTATTGTTCTTATTTTTGTTGTTGTTGTGTGATTTGGATTAATCCCCTCTACCTCACGGAACCCCACTAATCTACTGACCGAACGCAAGAGGTGGCTAACAACAGACTCCATCCTATGCCAGCTTGCTACCGGTTGGCTTGGCTAGCTGTCTAAATCGCCGTGACCCTCAACCAACCTCTCCACTCACTGGACCCTTTTGATCACTCGACTAAGCATGCCTCTCCTTAATGTCAATATGTCTTGTCCATTGCTGTTCTGGTTAGTGTTTATTTCACTGTAGAGCCTCTAGTCCTGCTCACTATACCTTATCCAACCTATTAGTTCCACCACCCACACATGCAATGACATCTCCTGGTTTCAATGATGTTTCTAGAGACAATATCTCTCTCTTCATCACTCAATACCTAGGTTTACCTCCACTGTATTCACATCCTACCTTACCTTTGTCTGTACATTATACCTTGATGCTATTTTATCGCCCCCAGAAACCTCCTTTTACTCTCTGTTCCAGACGTTCTAGACGACCAATTCTTATTGCTTTTAGTCGCACCCTTATTCTACTCCTCCTATGTTCCTCTGGCGATGTAGAGGTGAATCCAGGCCCTGCAGTGCCTAGCTCCACTCCTATTCCCCAGGCGCTCTCTTTTGACGACTTCTGTAACCGTAATAGCCTTGGTTTCATGCATGTTAACATTAGAAGCCTCCTCCCTAAGTTTGTTCTATTCACTGCTTTAGCACACTCTGCCAACCCGGATGTTCTAGCTGTGTCTGAATCCTGGCTTAGGAAGACCACCAAAAATTCAGACATTTTAATTCCAAACTACAACATTTTCAGACAAGATAGAACTGCCAAAGGGGGCGGTGTTGCAATCTACTGCAAAGATAGCCTGCAGAGTTCTGTCCTACTATCCAGGTCTGTACCCAAACAATTTGAACTTCTACTTTTAAAAATCCACCTCTCTAAAAACAAGTCTCTCACCGTTGCCTCCTGCTATAGACCACCCTCTGCCCCCAGCTGTGCTCTGGACACCATATGTGAACTGATTGCCCCCCATCTATCTTCAGAGCTCGTGCTGCTAGGCGACCTAAACTGGAACATGCTTAACACCCCAGCCATCCTACAATCTAAACTTGATGCCCTCAATCTCACACAAATTATCAATGAACCTACCAGGTACCTCCCCAAAGCCTTAAACATGAGCACCCTCATAGATATCATCCTAACCAACTTCCCCTCTAAATACACCTCTGCTGTCTTCAACCAAGATCTCAGCGATCACTGCCTCATTGCCTGCATCCGTAATGGGTCAGCGGTCAAACGACCTCCTCTCATCACTGTAAAACGCTCCCTGAAACACTTCAGCGAGCAGGCCTTTCTAATCGACCTGGCCGGGGTATCCTGGAAGGACATTGACCTCATCCCGTCAGTAGAGGATGCCTGGATATTTTTTTTAAATGCCTTCCTAACCATCTTAAATAAACATGCCCCATTCAAGAAATTTAGAACCAGGAACAGATATAGCCCTTGGTTCTCCCCAGACCTGACTGCCCTTAACCAACACAAAAACATCCTATGGCGTTCTGCATTAGCATCGAACAGCCCCCGTGATATGCAGCTGTTCAGGGAAGCTAGAAACCATTATACACAGGCAGTTAGAAAAGCCAAGGCTAGCTTTTTCAAGCAGAAATTTGCTTCTTGCAACACTAACTCAAAAAAGTTCTGGGACACTGTAAAGTCCATGGAGAATAAGAACACCTCCTCCCAGCTGCCCACTGCACTGAAGATAGGAAACACTGTCACCACTGATAAATCCACCATAATTGAAAATTTCAATAAGCATTTTTCTACTGCTGGCCATGCTTTCCACCTGGCTACTCCTACCCCTGTCAACAGCACTGCACCCCCAACAGCAACTCGCCCAAGCCTTCCCCATTTTTCCTTCTCCCAAATCCATTCAGCTGATGTTCTGAAAGAGCTGCAAAATCTGGACCCCTACAAATCAGCCGGGCTAGACAATCTGGACCCTTTCTTTCTAAAATTATCTGCCGAAATTGTTGCCACCCCTATTACTAGCCTCGTCTGAGATTCCCAAAGATTGGAAAGCAGCTGCGGTCATCCCCCTCTTCAAAGGGGGGGACACTCTTGACCCAAACTGCTACAGACCTATATCTATCCTACCATGCCTTTCTAAGGTCTTCGAAAGCCAAGTCAACAAACAGATTACCGACCATTTTGAATCTCACCATACCTTCTC
Source organism: Oncorhynchus mykiss (assembly GCF_013265735.2). Lineage (NCBI taxonomy): Eukaryota > Metazoa > Chordata > Actinopteri > Salmoniformes > Salmonidae > Oncorhynchus > Oncorhynchus mykiss. The sequence goes on along the minus strand of NC_048583.1, from coordinate 8,792,192 downwards.
TGCTATGCAATCTGGTTTCAGAGCTGGTCATGGGTGCACCTCAGCCACGCTCAAGGTCCTAAACGATATCTTAACCGCCATCGATAAGAAACATTACTGTGCAGCCGTATTCATTGATCTGGCCAAGGCTTTCGACTCTGTCAATCACCACATCCTCATCGGCAGACTCAACAGCCTTGGTTTCTCAAATGATTGCCTCGCCTGGTTCACCAACTACTTCTCTGATAGAGTTCAGTGTGTCAAATCGGAGGGTCTGTTGTCCGGACCTCTGGCAGTCTCTATGGGGGTGCCACAGGGTTCAATTCTTGGACCGACTCTCTTCTCTGTATACATCAATGAGGTCGCTCTTGCTGCTGGTGAGTCTCTGATCCACCTCTACGCAGACGACACCATTCTGGATACTTCCGGCCCTTCTTTGGACACTGTGTTAACAACCCTCCAGGCAAGCTTCAATGCCATACAACTCTCCTTCCGTGGCCTCCAATTGCTCTTAAATACAAGTAAAACTAAATGCATGCTCTTCAACCGATCGCTACCTGCACCTACCCGCCTGTCCAACATCACTACTCTGGACGGCTCTGACTTAGAATACGTGGACAACTACAAATACTTAGGTGTCTGGTTAGACTGTAAACTCTCCTTCCAGACCCATATCAAACATCTCCAATCCAAAGTTAAATCTAGAATTGGCTTCCTATTTCGCAACAAAGCATCCTTCACTCATGCTGCCAAACATACCCTTGTAAAACTGACCATCCTACCAATCCTCGACTTTGGCGATGTAATTTACAAAATAGCCTCCAATACCCTACTCAACAAATTGGATGCAGTCTATCACAGTGCAATCCGTTTTGTCACCAAAGCCCCATATACTACCCACCACTGTGACCTGTACGCTCTCGTTGGCTGGCCCTCGCTTCATACTCGTCGCCAAACCCACTGGCTCCATGTCATCTACAAGACCCTGCTAGGTAAAGTCCCCCCTTATCTCAGCTCGCTGGTCACCATAGCATCTCCCACCTGTAGCACACGCTCCAGCAGGTATATCTCTCTAGTCACCCCCAAAACCAATTCTTTCTTTGGCCGCCTCTCTTTCCAGTTCTCTGCTGCCAATGACTGGAACGAACTACAAAAATCTCTGAAACTGGAAACACTTATCTCCCTCACTAGCTTTAAGCACCAACTGTCAGAGCAGCTCACAGATTACTGCACCTGTACATAGCCCACCTATAATTTAGCCCTATCAACTACCTCTTTCCCAACTGTATTTAATTTATTTATTTATTTTGCTCCTTTGCACCCCATTATTTTTATTTCTACTTTGCACATTCTTCCATTGCAAAACTACCATTCCAGTGTTTTACTTGCTATATTGTATTTACCTTGCCACCAAGGCCTTTTTTGCCTTTACCTCCCTTCTCACCTCATTTGCTCACATTGTATATAGACTTGTTTATACTTTATTATTGACTGTATGTTTGTTTTACTCCATGTGTAACTCTGTGTTGTTGTATCTGTCAAACTGCTTTGCTTTATCTTGGCCAGGTCGCAATTGTAAATGAGAACTTGTTCTCAACTTGCCTACCTGGTTAAATAAAGGTAAAATAAAATAAATAAATAAAGACTGTATTTCAGAGATCTGCATCCCCCCAAAATATACAGCTGGATCCAGGATTCTTACAGGGTTTCAAGTTCAATGTCTCTATTTTTTATTTTAACTTTATTTAACTAGGCAAGTCAGTTAAGAACAAATCCTAATTGTCAATGATGGCCTAGGAACAGTGTGGAACAGTGTGGAACATATGCCTTGTTCAGGGGCAGAATGACAGATTTTTACCATGTCAGCTTGGGTATTCAATCTAGGAACCTTTCAGTTATAAGTTATACAATGCTCTAACCACTAGGCTACCTGCCTTGGGGGGATGTGACACCATTCTTAGATTTTTTTTATTTTACCTTTATTTAACCAGGCAAGTCAGTTAAGAACAAATTCTTATTTTCAATGACGGCCTAGGAACAGTGGGTTAACTGCCTGTTCAGGGGCAGAACGACAGATTTGTACCTTGTTCAGGGATTTGAACTTGCAACCTTCCGGTTACCAGCCCAATGCTCTAACCACTAGGCTACCCTGCCGCCCCAGATAAGAAATATAATCATTTGGTGTTTTGTTAATGGTGGTGGAAAATGCTGTTTCAGGCAGGGCTCCAGAATTTCCCATCAGCTGAGTTGAGATCTGGTGACAGAGACAGCCATGGCATATGGTTTACATCACTTTCACACTCAAACCATTCACTGATCACTTATGCCATGTGGGTGGGGGCATTGCCATCCTATGGGGGCATAGCCTTGGTAGCCAGAATAATAGACTAAATTATGGCCTGCCTAGCATTTTATATGACCTTAAAGATGAACGGATGCTTAATTAACTCAGAAACCACATGTACATTTAAGTCATTGATCAGACGTGAAGTGTAAGGGCAATGAAAGGAACTGGTATGAGGAGCTTTAAAGTAACTGTCCAGTGAAAATCTGACTCTTAAAAGTTCATATTCTAAAAACTTGGGGGACAACAGGAGGGTTCTGGGTGTTCTGAGCAGCTCCACTCCAGTGTAGAATGTATGTTTTTGAATCTCAATAGTGTTTCCATTATTTTGGCAGTTACCTGTATGTTCCCGTATTACATCTTAATGTAAATGAGTTTTTTTAAGCACTTACATTTTCCCTCCCAAATTTTTTTATTATATCCCTAATATGGTAATTCATTATAGGTCATATTTAATAGGAAACCTATTTAATAGAAAAAGTTATTCCAATTAAAGCTGTAATCCACAATAGGTGAAAAACCCTTAAAGGGGTCCATCCTTTTTATTAACAATTCACAATGGGGACTGATGGATTCTGTTAAAATGTAACATGTTTCAAGTTAAACTGTAGTTTGTTTGTATCCTGTGTAGTGAATGACTACTGTGAGTATTAATGGAGTTTAGGACATGAAACTGTGTATGCTAAGTGAGAAAAGTTGACCTAATCAGATAAGAGGAAATTGCCAAGGATCAGAGAGCAGGGTCAGGCCCAGAACAATGAAGATTGACTGGTTGTGATTCTGATCTAGTTAAACAAAGAGAGGAGCATGGACATTCCACAGGGGAAAGGAGGGAAACTCATTGGGGTCATAAAAGGTATTACTGGGGAGGTGACACCTACAAGGGAAGAGTATAACATTTGTTGTGAACTTTCTTTTTTTTGTTTTACTTCATTTATAGATTTTCAGATATAACATCAAAAACAGTACAAACCCAAACCCTCCCTACCAACCAACCAACCAACCACCAAGGCATTTTACGTCCGTTGTTAGAAGGAGACCAAGGTGCAGCGTGGTAGGCGTACATTATACTTTTATTTTCAATGACACCAAAAAACAACAAAATGCAAACCGAACGTAAAGCTATATGCAGCGCAGAAAGCAACTACACACAAACAAGATCCCACAACTGAAGATGGGAAAGGGCTGCCTAAATATGACCCCCAATCAGAGACAACGATAAACAGCAGCCTCTGATTGGGAACCATACTAAGCCAACAAAGAAATAGATCAACTAGAATGCCCACCCAAATCACACCCTGACCTAACCAAATAGAGAAATAAGCAGGCTCTCTAAGGTCAGGGCGTGACAAGGCATCTATAAAAGTAAGTTAAATAGGAAAGAAAAACAGAAACAAAGAGTAATAGAATCAATAACAATGGGGAAAAAAGTTATATAAAAATTCTTATCGGCACAAATGGCCACAAGAACAGACATGCTTACCAAACTATGCAAGTTACACCAAGTAGAAGATAGGCTCTCCATGTATTGTATTAATGGGGACCAGGTTAAGTCAAACTTTTGTCGGGACCCAAGCACAGTGTACCTAACCTTCTCCAGAGGCAGAGATACCATCACCTCCTTAAACCTCTGCATAAAGGAGGGCGGCTTTGCAGACTACCATGCATCATTTGCTTGATGCGTGGTAGCATTCTGGTTTAAAGGAAGTACCCCAAAAATGGCAGTGACCGGGTTGGGGCTAACAGTTGTATTACACATATATGAGAATGCCTCAAAAAAAATGGGGTCCCAGAGGCCACTCAAAGATTGGCATGACCAAAACACGTGTCCCATAGTCGCTGGACTCTGGTGGCATCACAAACACTTGGTGTCAACATTTGGGTATATTTTTTAGTATATATTTTTGTAATAGAGATGGTGCAAAACCTTAAACTGAATAAGCCCATGCCTTATGCAAAATGATGATGTGTGGATACGCTTAATACTTTGTTACTGTCACGTTCTGACCTTTATTTCCGTTGTTTTGTATTTATTTAGTATGGTCAGGGCGTGAGTTGGGTGGGCAGTCTATGTTTGTTTTTCTATGTTTTGGGGCATTTCTATGTTTTCGGCCTAGTATGGTTCTCAATCAGAGGCAGGTGTCATTAGTTGTCTCTGACTGAGAATCATACTTAGGTAGCCTGGGTTGCACTGTTTGTTTGTGGGTGATTGTCTATGTTGATGGCTTGTTTCAGCACAGTCCATATGATTAGCGTCACGGTTGTTATTTTGTTTACTGGTTTTGTATAGTTTTCAGTGTTCACTACTTTCTTTATTAAAGATTGACCATGGACACTTACCACGCCGCGTATTGGTCCTCAGATCCTTTTCACCTCTCCTCTTCAGATGAAGAGGAGGACGACCGTGACAGTTACCATATATCATTGGGTAGCTCGCCACCTACGTCTTGCTCCCATGGAGATTTTGTATTTGCAAAGGAAGGCGGATTAATATTCTGTATTATGTAGTGTAATCTGGAGATTGTGCCCTTCAGATAAGGGTTAAGATCTAAGCACCTCTCAACTGGACACAGTGGGATCGAGTGGAAATTAAGGCAATTGATTTTTGGCAAAGCTGCCAGTTTGCAGGTATCTAAAGTGGGTATTGGGAATATTATTGTCAACCCTCAGAGTATAGAATGAGATGAATGTATTATCATCAAATAGGTCACACAAACACCAGACCGTTCCTATACCAGAACTGGAATTCCGTGTCAATCTATGACGCTGGGAAGAGATGATTAGATGTTAATGGGGAGAAGCCGCTTGCTTGTTTAAGGCTAAAGTGACCAGATTTTAAGGGGTTCAAAACAATGGGGTTCAAAACATGAGTGCCAAGGTTCATGGGCATTGAGGAGCACAGGAGCGATACCGGAGAAGTTGGAAGGCTTGACTGTAGCTCCATGATGACCCAAATTGGACCATCCTTGTTTTCAGATGTAGAAACTCAATAAAAACATGTAGATATATTTGCTGACCAGTAGTAGTGTAAAAAACTGGGAAGGCCCAGCCTGTCTGCGGGCTTAGGTCTCTCTAGATATACTTTTTTTTGTTGCCTTATTCCAAATGAAGTTGGAAATGTAGCTGCCAAGTTGTTTGAACATTGACTTTGGCAGGAAAATGGGAATCATTTGTAATAAGTACAAAAACCTAGGTAGTACAGTCATCTTAACAGAATTAATGTTCTTCAATAATTAATGAAATCCTGCTTAGTGCGCTCCAGGAGTGTTTTGAAGTTATGTTTAAACAGAGCCTTAAATCAGCGTGTGACCTTCATCCCCAAATAAGTAAAGACATGATGCTCCACCTTAAATGGGAAATTGGCATACCCAATTCCTTCTGCTAACTGATTAATGGGGAGGAGCACACTTTTTGTTAGGTTGAACTTATATCCAGAGACACCTTGTGAGTTATGTTGCCCCATAATATTCCCTTAATCCTCTCCTCTGCCCGCAGGGCATGAGGCTCAATAGCCATATCAAATAGGAAAGGAGATAAACATCAACATTTCCTTACTGTGGAGAGGGAAGTAGCTGGAGGTAACATTGTTGGTGCGAATTGAAGTCACTGGGGACAAGAACAAAATCTTAAACCAGGAAAGAAATGACAGGCCAAACCCTAATCTCTCTACTACTGTACATAGATATTTCCACTCAACCCAGTCGAAAGCCTTTTCAGCATCAAGAGAGATGCCAACTTCTGGCTGTAGAGTTGAGTGATCAGTATAAAGAACATTAAATAGCCAGCACATACTATAGAAAGATTGCCTACCGGAGATAAATCCGGTTTGGTCAGAGTTAATTATATTAGCCATCACTGTCTCTAAACAGAACGAGAGGACATAAGTAAGATTTTTATAATCGAAGCCCAAAAGGCTCATAGGGTGGTATGAGCCACAGTCTAGGGGATTCTTGTCTTTTTTAAGCTAAACCAAAATAGTCGCCTGGGTAAGTGTCTGTGGCAGTTTCTGACTAGAAAGGATTTCATTGTACATTGAGCTGAGGATAGGGGGTCATTTAGAGGAGAAGGCTTTATAGAATTCAATAGGGTTGCCATCAGGCCCAGGGGCTTTACTGCTCTGCATGGACTGGAGTGTTGTGAACCTTCTAAATGTATGCACACAGCTGACTTTATCCTTGGTATTAAACACTTGAAACTACTCATGAGTGTTTGGTCTCAATTCCTTATTGCAAAAGGGTTGGTAATATCATTTTTCTTTTTAACAGGACTGAGGCACTTGTCTTCTCAAAGTGTCTGGGTTTGTTGTAAGACCCTTTTAATAACACATTTTTAGCTACTACAGCTACTAAAATACATATGGAAGAGTAAGGTAAAATGCATTGAATTGTACGTCACCAAATAAGTATTTACCCCCAAAAACACTGCAGCCTTTCCTGGGCCAATATCCCTGGAGAGGGAGGTACATGTGTAATCAGGGTAACTATATCATCTTCTGGCAGAGGGGTCACAACACAATGTTTATCTGTCTTGCTTTTCTGTACCTCCTCCTGTAGCTGGCTAACCTGCTCCTGCATTGCTTGCATTGACTGCTGTTGATTCTACATGAAGCCCTGTATTATGGCTCAAAGCACTGCCATGCCATCAGGAGTGCCAGTGCTGTGAGGGGGTTTCATGCTTCATTTATTCAGTGATTACTTGTGCCCTGTGGATGGGGCATTTTCATCCAGTGGGGGTATAACCTTGGTGGCCAAAATAATGGCCTGCCTAGCATTTTTATACATTACCTTAAGCATGAAGGGATGTTAATTGCCTAATTAACTTAAGAACCACACCTGTGTGGAAGCACATGCTTTCAATATATTTTGTGTACCTCATTTACTCAAGTGATTCCATTATTTTGGCAGTTACCTGTTGCTTCCCGCATTATTTCTTATTGTAATAATGTGGGGAAAAAAATCTGATTATTTTCAATTACTCATCAGCAGCTCTTATATGTTGTCCACCACATGCAAAACATATGTAAACCTTTTTAATAGTTTGTCAATGCTTATTAATATTTTTTATAACAAAGTTTTACCAAATCCGATGTCATTGAAAGTGAAGTGTCATGGTACCTTGGGTTGTTTCTCCTGAGGACCACTCCTTCCTTGGTTTAGACTGTCTGGCTTTTGGCACTGGCTCTTTCTCTTCCATTTCCTATTAAAAGTTGAATTCAAAGCTTAACATGTTTAGTATATTATGACATTGAATCTAGAATTCTGGTCTTTTGATGATGAAGCACAATAGCTTCCATTTAGAATAATGGCACATTAATACCTAGTCTGGCATGCCTAGTTGGGGCTGAATTCATACTACGGCTGTAGTTGTGATGCCTATCTTACTGATATTGTCAATGTTACATCAGCATAGGCAATATGTTTGGAAAAAGGAAAGTGACTATACTTTTAACATTAATTTGTCGTGTATCTTCCCATTTTAACACAGGTAATAAATCATATTTTAAGGTCCAGTATACCCCTGTTAAAGCGGCAGCCATAACATTGCCAAAACGTCCACAAGAGACAATTACATTTTTTCTCAGTGAACCTCTAAAAAAGATAAAGATCTCACCCACTACACTTCATTACAGCAAGATCACACAATGTAATAGAACAACAAAAGTGGGTGGCTGCTATCTTGGATATTATGGAAGTACGTTTTTTCAGAGTAGCCAACAAAGCCTCCTTTTGGCCAGCTAATAGCCTAACCAACGATCAAGCAACATTACGGACTAAATGTAAAATCCTGTTGCTGCAGGATTATTTTGCTGTGGCATTATTGGACAAATTAAGATGCTACATCTGTACACAACATGCTGAAATTCAAACTTATTCAACCTTAAACAGAGACATTTAGCTTTGAGCTTGAAATGAAACATATCATATTACAGGAACATGATCAGCATGACCACTAAGGACAGAAATCATGTAAATGTGTCTATTACCCTATATGCCTCATCCTTCTTGACAACGCGTTCACCTAACACCTCAGATGGGCCTGGAATTAAGGGAGAGATATAGTACTTTAATAAGGTCAGAATCTCAGATGCAGAAGGGAGATGCAGTAAGATCAGATACAGTAAAAATATTTGTATTAGTATGAAATGTATAATCCACCTCTGTTACAGTGCCTTGCGAAAGTATTGGGACCCCTTGAACTTTGCGACCTTTTGCCACATTTCAGGCTTCAAACATAAAGATATAAAACTATATTTTTTTGTGAAGAATCAACAACAAGTGGGACACAATCATGAAGTGGAACGACATTTATTGGATATTTCAAACTTTTTTAACAAATCAAAAACTGAAAAATTGGGCGTGCAAAATTATTCAGCCCCTTTACTCTCTCCAGAAGTTCAGTGAGGATCTCTGAATGATCCAATGTTGACCTAAATGACTAATGAGGATAAATACAATCCACATGTGTGTAATCAAGTCTCCGTATAAATGCACCTGCACTGTGATAGTCTCAGAGGTCCGTTAAAAGCGCAGAGAGCATCATGAAGAACAAGGAACACACCAGGCAGGTCCGAGATACTGTTGTGAAGAAGTTTAAAGCCGGATTTGGATACAAAAAGATTTCCCAAGCTTTAAACATCCCAAGGAGCACTGTGCAAGCGATAATATTGAAATGGAAGGAGTATCAGACCACTGCAAATCTACCAAGACCTGGCCGTCCCTCTAAACTTTCAGCTCATACAAGGAGAAGACTGATCAGAGATGCAGCCAAGAGGCCCATGATCACTCTGGATGAACTGCAGAGATCTACAGCTGAGGTGGGAGACTCTGTCCATAGGACAACAATCAGTCGTATATTGCACAAATCTGGCCTTTATGGAAGAGTGGCAAGAAGAAAGCCATTTCTTAAAGATATCCATAAAAAGTGTCGTTTAAAGTTTGCCACAAGCCACCTGGGAGACACACCAAACATGTGGAAGAAGGTGCTCTGGTCAGATTAAACCAAAATTGAACTTTTTGGCAACAATGCAAAACGTTATGTTTGGCGTAAAAGCAACACAGCTGAACACACCATCCCCACTGTCAAACATGGTGGTGGCAGCATCATGGTTTGGGCCTGCTTTTCTTCAGCAGGGACAGGGAAGATGGTTAAAATTGATGGGAAGATGGATGGAGTCAAATACAGGACCATTCTGGAAGAAAACCTGATGGAGTCTGCAAAAGACCTGAGACTGGGACGGAGATTTGTCTTCCAGCAAGACAATGATCCAAAACATAAAGCAAAATCTACAATGGAATGGTTCAAAAATAAACATATCCAGGTGTTAGAATGGCCAAGTCAAAGTCCAGACCTGAATCCAATCGAGAATCTGTGGAAAGAACTGAAAACTGCTGTTCACAAATGCTCTCTATCCAACCTCACTGAGCTCGAGCTGTTTTGCAAGGAGGACTGGGAAAAAAATTCAGTCTCTCGATGTGCAGAACTGATAGAGACATACCCCAAGCGACTTACAGCTGTAATCGCAGCAAAAGGTGGCGCTACAAACTATTAACTTAAGGGGGCTGAATAATTTTGCACGCACAATTTTTCAGTTTTTGATTTGTTTATAAAAGTTTGAGATATCCAATAACTGTCGTTCCACTTGTTGTTGATTCTTCACAAAAAAATACAGTTTTGGTTATATCTTTATGTTTGAAGCCTGAAATGTGGCAAAAGGTCGCAAAGTTCAAGGGGGCCGAATACTTTCGCAAGGCACTGTATATCACCCACACACCCAGTTAAACACATACTCGTGGAGACTACAATTATATAATGAATATACATGTTTGGTATATTTCCATTACTGTGTCAACTTGAATATTTTTCAGAGTTTTGACATTTAAAATGTACATTTCAGTCATTGATTAGACGTGAAGTGTAAGGGCAATGAAAGGAACTGGTATGAGGAGCTTTAAAGTAACTGTCCAGTGAAAATCTGACTTTAAAAGTTCATATTCTAAAAACTTGGGGGACAACAGGAGGGTTCTGGGTGTTCTGAGCAGCTCCACTCCGGTGTAGAATGTATGTTTTTGAATCTCAACAGTGTTTCCATTATTTTGGAAGTTACATGTATGCTCCCGCATTACATCTTAATGTACTAATGTGAAAAAAACAGCAGATAATCATTTTTATTTAATACTCAGTTTTCCCTCCAAAAATGTTTAATTATGTGCCTCATATTGTAATTAATTACAGGTCGTATTTCATAGAAAACTGGAAACACTGGAAAGGACTTTAAAGCTGTAATCTGCAATAGGTGAAAAACCCTTAAAGACCCTTTTAATAACACATTTTTAGGCAGCTACAAAATACATATGGAAGAGTAATGTAAAATGCACTGAAGAGTAAGTAGCCAAACATAGTAATAAATCCTTACACTGAAAAAGCTGCAACCTTTCCTCGGCCAACTTCCTAGGGGAGGGACGCACTTGTGTAGTCGGGGTAACTGGATCTTCTTCTGGCAGAGGGGTCACAGCACAATGTTTATATTTATTTTTTATTTCACCTTTATTTAACCAGGTAGGCTAGTTGAGAACAAGTTCTCATTTACGTCTGCAACCTGGCCAAGATAAAGCACAGCAGTTCGACACATACAACAGCACAGTCACACATGGAATAAACAAGCATACAGTCAATAATACAGTAGAAAAAAAGAAGTATATTTACAGTGAGTGCAAATGAGGTAAGATAAGGGAGGTAGGGCAATAAATAGGCTATGGTGGTGAGGTAATTACAATACAGCAATTAAACACTGGAATGGTAGATGTGCAAAAGATGAATGTGCAAGTAGAGATACTGGGGTGCAAAGGAGCAAGATAAATAAATAAATACAGTATGGGGGTGAGGTAGTTGGATGGGCAGTTTACAGATGGGCTATGTACAGGTGCAGTGATCTGTGAGCTGCTCTGACAGCTGGTGCTTAAAGCTAGTGAGGGAGATATGAGTCTCCAGCTTCAGTGATTTTTGAAGTTAATTCCAGTCATTGGCAGCAGAGAACTGGAAGGAAAGGCGGGCAAAGGAGGAATTGGCTTTGGGGGTGACCAGTGAGATATACCTGCTGGAGCGCGTGCTACGGGTGGGTGCTGCTATGGTGACCAGTGAGCTGAGATAAGGCGGGGCTTTACCTAGCAGAGACTTGTAGATGACCTGGAGCCAGTGGGTTTGGCGACTAGTATGAAGAGAGGGCCAGCCAACGAGAGCGTACAGGTCACAGTGGTGGGTAGTATATGGGGCTTTGGTGACAAAACTGATGGCACTGTGATGGAAGGCATCCAATTTATTGAGTAGAGTGTTGGAGGCTATTTTATAAATGACATCGCCGAAGTCGAGGACCGGTAGGATGGTCAGTTTTACAAGGGTATGTTTGGCAGCATGAGATAAGGATGCTTTGTTGCGAAACAGGAAGCCGATTCTAGATTTAATTTTGGAATGGAGATGCTTAATGTGAGTCTGGAAGGAGAGTTTACAGTCTAGCCAGACACCTAGGTATTTGTAATTGTCCAAATATTCTAAGTCAGAACTGTCCAGAGTAGTGATGCTGGACAGGCAGGTGCGGGCAGTGATCGGATGAAGATAATTCATTTAGATTTACTTGCATTTAAGACCAATTGCAGGCCATGGGAGGAGAGTTGTATGGCATTGAAGCTCATCTGGAGGTTAGTTAACACAGTGTCCAAAGAAGGGCCAGAAGTATACAGAATGGTGTCGTCTGCATAGAGTTGGATAAGAGAATCACAAGCAGCAAGAGCGACATCATTGATGTATACAGAGAAGAGAGTTGGACAGAGAATTTAACCCTGTAGCACCCCTTAAGAGACTGCCAGAGGTCCAGACAAAAGGCCATCCAATTTGACACATTGAACTCTATCAGAGAAGTAGTTGGTGAACCAGGCCAGGCAATCATTTCAGAAACCAGGCTGTTGAGTTTGCCAATAAGAATGTGGTGACTGACAGAGTCGAATGCCTTGGCCAGGTCTATGAATACGGCTGCACAGTAATGTCTCTTATTAATGATGGTTATGATATCGTTTAGGACCTTGAGTGTGGCTGAGGTGCACCCATGACCAGCTATGTAACCAGATTGCATAGCGGAGAAGGTACGGTGGGATTCGAAATGGTCGGTAATCTGTTTGTTAACTTGGCTTCCGAAGACCTTAGAAAGGCAGGGTAGGATAGATATAAGTCTGTAGCAGTTAGGGTCTAGAGTGTCTCCCCCTTTGAAGAGGGGGATGACTGCAGCAGCTTTCCAATCTTTGGGAATCTCAGACGATACGAAAGTGAGGTTGAACATGCTAGTAATAGGGGTTGCAACAATTTCGGCAGATCATTTTAAGAAGAGAGGGTCCAGATTGTCTAGCCCGGCTGATTTGTAGCAGTCCAGATTTGGCAGCTCTTTCAGAACATCAGCTACCTGGATTTGGGTGAAGGAGAAATGGGGGAGGCTTTATCTGTCTTGCTTTTCTGTACCTCCTCCTGTAGCTGGCTAACCTGCTCCTGCATTGCTTGCATTGACTGCTGTTGATTCAACATGAAGCCCTGTATTATGGCTCAAAGCGCTGCCATGCCATCAGGAGTGCTAGTGCTGTGAGGGGGTTTCATGTTTCATTTATTCAGTGATCACTTGTGCCCTGTGGATGGGGCATTTTCATCCAGTGGGGGTAGAACCTTGGTGGCCAAAATAATGGCCTGCCTGGCATTTTTATACATGACCTTAAGCATGAAGGGATGTTAATTGCCTAATTAACTTAAGAACCACACCTGTGTGGAAGCACATGCTTTCAATATATTTTGTGTACCTCATTTACTCAAGTGATTCCATTATTTTGGCAGTTACCTGTTGCTTCCCGCATTATGTCTTATTTTAATAATGTGGGGAAAAAATCTGATTATTATCAATTACTTATCAGCAGCTCTTATATGTTGTCCACCACATGCAAAACATATGTAAACCTTTTTAATAGTTTGTCAATGCTCATTCATATTTTTTTATAACAAAGTTTTACCAAATCCGATGTCATTGAAAGTGAAGTGTCATGGTACCTTGGGTTGTTTCTCCTGAGGACCCCTCCTTCCTTGGTTTAGACTCTCTGGCATTTGTCACTGGCTCTTTCTCTTCCAATTCCTATAAAAAGTTGAATTCAAAGCTTAACATGTTTAGTATATTATGACATTGAATCTAGAATTCTGGTCTTTTGATGATGAAGCACAATAGCTTCCATTTAGAATAATGGCACATTAATACCTAGTCTGGCATGCCTAGTTGGGGCTGAATTCATACTACGGCTTTAGTTGTGATGCCTATCTTACTGATATTGTCAATGTTACATCAGGATAGGCAATATGTTTGGAAAAAGGAAAGTGACTATACTTTTAACATAAATTTGTCATGTATCTTCCCATTTTAACACAGGTAATAAATCATATTTTAAGGTCCAGTATACCCCTGTTAAAGCGGCAGCCATAACATTGCCAAAACGTCCACAAGAGACGATTACATTTTTTCTCAGTGAACCTCTAAAAAAGATAAAGATCTCACCCACTACACTTCATTACAGCAAGATCACACAATGTAATAGAACAACAAAAGTGGGTGGCTGCTATCTTGGATATTATGGAAGTACGTTTTTTCAGAGAAGCCAACTCAGCACAATCCTAGTCATTTCCCACCTTTTGTTCTCCATGTTTTCCCTGATGAGTCTTTTCTCTCAAGCCCTTCTCTGGTTTGGAAAAGGATGGGGCTAAAATCTCTGGATGGGGCTTTCAGTAAATAATACATCCACAAAAACAGTGATTACATTAGAGCCGCACAGTTACTGTATATATTTTATTGTAATTAACTTTACATCAATTTGGTTGAAAATGTACATTCAGATGTAGGGTCTTAATTTGATCAATCTTTTGTTGCTGAGAATTTTCCTGCAAAGGAGCTTCCTGATTGAAATAAATTCACTGAAAACCCACACCAACATTTTTAATAGAATTGCTCTTTTCATGTAGCCTACTTTTGGCCAGCTAATAGCCTAACCAATGATCAAGCAACATTACGGACTAAATGTAAAATCCTGTTGCTGCAGGATTATTTTGCTGTGACATTATAGGACAAATTAAGATGCTACATCTGTACACAACATGCTGAAATTCAACCTTATTCAACATTAAACAGAGACATTTAGCTTTGAGCTTGAAATGAAACATATCATATTACAGGAACATGATCAGCATGACCACTAAGGACAGAAATCATGTAAATGTGTCTATTACCCTATATGCCTCATCCTTCTTGACAACGCGTTCACCTAACACCTCAGATGGGCCTGGAATTAAGGGAGAGATATAGTACTTTAATAAGGTCAGAATCTCAGATGCAGAAGGGAGATGCAGTAAGATCAGATACAGTAAAAATATTTGTATTAGTATGAAATGTATAATCCACCTCTGTTATATCACCCACACACCCAGTTAAACACATACTCGTGGAGACTACAATTATATAATGAATATACATGTTTGGTATATTTCCATTACTGTGTCAACTTGAATATTTTTCAGAGTTTTGACATTTAAAATGTACATTTCAGTCATTGATTAGACGTGAAGTGTAAGGGCAATGAAAGGAACTGGTATGAGGAGCTTTAAAGTAACTGTCCAGTGAAAATCTGACTTTAAAAGTTCATATTCTAAAAACTTGGGGGACAACAGGAGGGTTCTGGGTGTTCTGAGCAGCTCCACTCCGGTGTAGAATGTATGTTTTTGAATCTCAATAGTGTTTCCATTATTTTGGAAGTTACATGTATGTTCCCGCATTACATCTTAATGTACTAATGTGAAAAAAACAGCAGATAATCATTTTTATTTAATACTCAGTTTTCCCTCCAAAAATGTTTAATTATGTGCCTCATATTGTAATTAATTACAGGTCGTATTTCATAGAAAACTG
The DNA here is from genome assembly GCF_013265735.2 of Oncorhynchus mykiss. Classification (NCBI taxonomy): domain Eukaryota; kingdom Metazoa; phylum Chordata; class Actinopteri; order Salmoniformes; family Salmonidae; genus Oncorhynchus; species Oncorhynchus mykiss. The sequence goes on along the minus strand of NC_048583.1, from coordinate 8,776,896 downwards.
GAAACACTGGAAAGGACTTTAAAGCTGTAATCTGCAATAGGTGAAAAACCCTTAAAGACCCTTTTAATAACACATTTTTAGGCAGCTACAAAATACATATGGAAGAGTAATGTAAAATGCACTGAAGAGTAAGTAGCCAAACATAGTAATAAATCCTTACACTGAAAAAGCTGCAACCTTTCCTCGGCCAACTTCCTAGGGGAGGGACGCACTTGTGTAGTCGGGGTAACTGGATCTTCTTCTGGCAGAGGGGTCACAGCACAATGTTTATATTTATTTTTTATTTCACCTTTATTTAACCAGGTAGGCTAGTTGAGAACAAGTTCTCATTTACGTCTGCAACCTGGCCAAGATAAAGCACAGCAGTTCGACACATACAACAGCACAGAGTCACACATGGAATAAACAAGCATACAGTCAATAATACAGTAGAAAAAAAGAAGTATATTTACAGTGAGTGCAAATGAGGTAAGATAAGGGAGGTAGGGCAATAAATAGGCTATGGTGGTGAGGTAATTACAATACAGCAATTAAACACTGGAATGGTAGATGTGCAAAAGATGAATGTGCAAGTAGAGATACTGGGGTGCAAAGGAGCAAGATAAATAAATAAATACAGTATGGGGGTGAGGTAGTTGGATGGGCAGTTTACAGATGGGCTATGTACAGGTGCAGTGATCTGTGAGCTGCTCTGACAGCTGGTGCTTAAAGCTAGTGAGGGAGATATGAGTCTCCAGCTTCAGTGATTTTTGAAGTTAATTCCAGTCATTGGCAGCAGAGAACTGGAAGGAAAGGCGGGCAAAGGAGGAATTGGCTTTGGGGGTGACCAGTGAGATATACCTGCTGGAGCGCGTGCTACGGGTGGGTGCTGCTATGGTGACCAGTGAGCTGAGATAAGGCGGGGCTTTACCTAGCAGAGACTTGTAGATGACCTGGAGCCAGTGGGTTTGGCGACTAGTATGAAGAGAGGGCCAGCCAACGAGAGCGTACAGGTCACAGTGGTGGGTAGTATATGGGGCTTTGGTGACAAAACTGATGGCACTGTGATGGAAGGCATCCAATTTATTGAGTAGAGTGTTGGAGGCTATTTTATAAATGACATCGCCGAAGTCGAGGACCGGTAGGATGGTCAGTTTTACAAGGGTATGTTTGGCAGCATGAGATAAGGATGCTTTGTTGCGAAACAGGAAGCCGATTCTAGATTTAATTTTGGAATGGAGATGCTTAATGTGAGTCTGGAAGGAGAGTTTACAGTCTAGCCAGACACCTAGGTATTTGTAATTGTCCAAATATTCTAAGTCAGAACTGTCCAGAGTAGTGATGCTGGACAGGCAGGTGCGGGCAGTGATCGGATGAAGATAATTCATTTAGATTTACTTGCATTTAAGACCAATTGCAGGCCATGGGAGGAGAGTTGTATGGCATTGAAGCTCATCTGGAGGTTAGTTAACACAGTGTCCAAAGAAGGGCCAGAAGTATACAGAATGGTGTCGTCTGCATAGAGTTGGATAAGAGAATCACAAGCAGCAAGAGCGACATCATTGATGTATACAGAGAAGAGAGTTGGACAGAGAATTTAACCCTGTAGCACCCCTTAAGAGACTGCCAGAGGTCCAGACAAAAGACCATCCAATTTGACACATTGAACTCTATCAGAGAAGTAGTTGGTGAACCAGGCCAGGCAATCATTTCAGAAACCAGGCTGTTGAGTTTGCCAATAAGAATGTGGTGACTGACAGAGTCGAATGCCTTGGCCAGGTCTATGAATACGGCTGCACAGTAATGTCTCTTATTAATGATGGTTATGATATCGTTTAGGACCTTGAGTGTGGCTGAGGTGCACCCATGACCAGCTATGTAACCAGATTGCATAGCGGAGAAGGTACGGTGGGATTCGAAATGGTCGGTAATCTGTTTGTTAACTTGGCTTCCGAAGACCTTAGAAAGGCAGGGTAGGATAGATATAAGTCTGTAGCAGTTAGGGTCTAGAGTGTCTCCCCCTTTGAAGAGGGGGATGACTGCAGCAGCTTTCCAATCTTTGGGAATCTCAGACGATACGAAAGTGAGGTTGAACATGCTAGTAATAGGGGTTGCAACAATTTCGGCAGATCATTTTAAGAAGAGAGGGTCCAGATTGTCTAGCCCGGCTGATTTGTAGCAGTCCAGATTTGGCAGCTCTTTCAGAACATCAGCTACCTGGATTTGGGTGAAGGAGAAATGGGGGAGGCTTTATCTGTCTTGCTTTTCTGTACCTCCTCCTGTAGCTGGCTAACCTGCTCCTGCATTGCTTGCATTGACTGCTGTTGATTCAACATGAAGCCCTGTATTATGGCTCAAAGCGCTGCCATGCCATCAGGAGTGCTAGTGCTGTGAGGGGGTTTCATGTTTCATTTATTCAGTGATCACTTGTGCCCTGTGGATGGGGCATTTTCATCCAGTGGGGGTAGAACCTTGGTGGCCAAAATAATGGCCTGCCTGGCATTTTTATACATGACCTTAAGCATGAAGGGATGTTAATTGCCTAATTAACTTAAGAACCACACCTGTGTGGAAGCACATGCTTTCAATATATTTTGTGTACCTCATTTACTCAAGTGATTCCATTATTTTGGCAGTTACCTGTTGCTTCCCGCATTATGTCTTATTGTAATAATGTGGGGAAAAAATCGGATTATTATCAATTACTTATCAGCAGCTCTTATATGTTGTCCACCACATGCAAAACATATGTAAACCTTTTTAATAGTTTGTCAATGCTTATTAATATTTTTTATAACAAAGTTTTACCAAATCCGATGTCATTGAAAGTGAAGTGTCATGGTACCTTGGGTTGTTTCTCCTGAGGACCACTCCTTCCTTGGTTTAGACTCTCTGGCATTTGTCACTGGCTCTTTCTCTTCCAATTCCTATAAAAAGTTGAATTCAAAGCTTAACATGTTTAGTATATTATGACATTGAATCTAGAATTCTGGTCTTTTGATGATGAAGCACAATAGCTTCCATTTAGAATAATGGCACATTAATACCTAGTCTGGCATGCCTAGTTGGGGCTGAATTCATACTACGGCTTTAGTTGTGATGCCTATCTTACTGATATTGTCAATGTTACATCAGGATAGGCAATATGTTTGGAAAAAGGAAAGTGACTATACTTTTAACATAAATTTGTCATGTATCTTCCCATTTTAACACAGGTAATAAATCATATTTTAAGGTCCAGTATACCCCTGTTAAAGCGGCAGCCATAACATTGCCAAAACGTCCACAAGAGACAATTACATTTTTTCTCAGTGAACCTCTAAAAAAGATAAAGATCTCACCCACTACACTTCATTACAGCAAGATCACACAATGTAATAGAACAACAAAAGTGGGTGGCTGCTATCTTGGATATTATGGAAGTACGTTTTTTCAGAGAAGCCAACTCAGCACAATCCTAGTCATTTCCCACCTTTTGTTCTCCATGTTTTCCCTGATGAGTCTTTTCTCTCAAGCCCTTCTCTGGTTTGGAAAAGGATGGGGCTAAAATCTCTGGATGGGGCTTTCAGTAAATAATACATCCACAAAAACAGTGATTACATTAGAGCCGCACAGTTACTGTATATATTTTATTGTAATTAACTTTACATCAATTTGGTTGAAAATGTACATACAGATGTAGGGTCTTAATTTGATCAATCTTTTGTTGCTGAGAATTTTCCTGCAAAGGAGCTTCCTGATTGAAATAAATTCACTGAAAACCCACACCAACATTTTTAATAGAATTGCTCTTTTCATGTAGCCTACTTTTGGCCAGCTAATAGCCTAACCAACGATCAAGCAACATTACGGACTAAATGTAAAATCCTGTTGCTGCAGGATTATTTTGCTGTGACATTATAGGACAAATTAAGATGCTACATCTGTACACAACATGCTGAAATTCAAACTTATTCAACCTTAAACAGAGACATTTAGCTTTGAGCTTGAAATGAAACATATCATATTACAGGAACATGATCAGCATGACCACTAAGGACAGAAATCATGTAAATGTGTCTATTACCCTATATGCCTCATCCTTCTTGACAACGCGTTCACCTAACACCTCAGTTGTGCCTGAAATTAAGGGAGAGATATAGTACTTTAATAAGGTCAGAATCTCAGATGCAGAAGGGAGATGCAGTAAGATCAGATACAGTAAAAATATTTGTATTAGTATGAAATGTATAATCCACCTCCGTCATATCACCCACACACCCAGTTAAACACATACTTGTGGAGACTACAATTATATAATGAATATACAGTGGGGCAAAAAAGTATTTAGTCAGCCACCAATTGTGCAAGTTCTCCCACTTAAAAAGATGAGAGAGGCCTGTAACTTTCATCATAGGTACACTTCAACTATGACAGACAAAATGAGAAAAAAAATCCAGAAAATCACATTGTAGGATTTTTAATGAATTTATTTGCAAATTTTGGTGGAAAATAAGTTTTTGGTCAACAACAAAAGTTTCTCAATACTTTGTTATATACCATTTGTTGGCAATGACAGAGGTCAAACGTTTTCTGTAAGTCTTCACAAGGTTTTCACACACTGTTGCTGGTATTTTGGCACATTCCTCCATGCAGATCTCCTCTAGAGCAGTGATGTTTTGGGGATGTTGCTGTGCAACACAGACTTTCAACTCCCTCCAAAGATTTTATATGGGGTTGAGATCTGGAGACTGGAAAGGCCACTCCAGGACCTTGAAATGCTTCTTACGAAGCCACTCCTTCGTTGCCCGGGAGGTGTGTTTGGGATCATTGCCATGCTGAAAGACCCAGCCACGTTTCATCTTCAATGCCCTTGCTGATGGAAGGAGGTTTTCACTCAAAATCTCACGATACATGGCCCAATTCATTCTTTCCTTTACACGGATCAGTCGTCCTGGTCCCTTTGCAGGAAAACAGCCCCAAAGCATGATGTTTCCACCCCCATGCTTCACAGTAGGTATGGTGTTCTTTGGATGCAACTCAGCATTCTTTGTCCTCCAAACACAACGAGTTGAGTTTTTACCAAAAAGTTATATTTTGGTTTCATCTGACAATATGACATTCTCCCAATCTTCTTCTGGATCATCCAAATGCTCTCTAGCAAACTTCAGACGGGCCTGGCTTAAGCAGGGGGACACGTCTGGCACTGCAGGATTTGAGTCCCTGGCGGTGTAGTGTATTACTGATGGTAGGCTTTGTTACTTTGGTCCCAGCTCTCTGCAGGTCATTCACTAGGTCCCCCCATGTGGTTCTGGGATTTTTGCTCACCGTTCTTGTGATAATTTTGACCCCACGGGGTGAGATCTTGCATGGAGCCCCAGATCGAGGGAGAATATCAGTGGTCTTGTATGTCTTCCATTTCCTAATAATTGCTCCCACAGTTGATTTATTCAAACCAAGCTGCTTACCTATTGCAGATTCAGTCTTCCCAGCCTGGTGCAGGTCTACAATTTTGTTTCTGGTGTCCTTTGACAGCTCTTTGGTCTTGGCCATAGTGGAGTTTGGAGTGTGACTGTTTGAGGTTGTGGACAGGTGTCTTTTATACTGATAACAAGTTCAAACAAGTGCCATTAATACAGGCAACGAGTGGAGGACAGAGGAGCCTCTTAAAGAAGAAGTTACAGGTCTGTGAGAGCCAGAAATCTTGCTTGTTTGTAAGTGACCAAATAATTATTTTCCACCATAATTTGCAAATAAATTAATTAAAAATAATACAATGTGATTTTCTGGAGAAAAAAATGTATCCTTTTGTCTGTCATAGTTGAAGTGTACCTATGATGAAAATTACAGGCCTCTCTCATATTTTTAAGTGGGAGAACTTGCACAATTGGTGGCTGACTAAATACTTTTTTGCCCCACTGTACATGTTTGGTATATTTCCATTACTGTGTCAACTTGAATATTTTTCAGAGTTTTGACATTTAAAATGTACATTTCAGTCATTGATTAGACGTGAAGTGTAAGGGCAATGAAAGGAACTGGTATGAGGAGCTTTAAAGTAACTGTCCAGTGAAAATCTGACTTTAAAAGTTCATATTCTAAAAACTTGGGGGACAACAGGAGGGTTCTGGGTGTTCTGAGCAGCTCCACTCCGGTGTAGAATGTATGTTTTTGAATCTCAATAGTGTTTCCATTATTTTGGAAGTTACATGTATGTTCCCGCATTACATCTTAATGTAATAATGTGAAAGAGATAATAGTTTTTTTTTTAAATACTTACATTTTCCCTCCCAAAATGTTTAATTATATCCCTAATATGGTAATTCATTATAGGTCATATTTAATAGAAAACATATTTAACAGAAAAAGTCATGCTGTAATGTAAAGTGCTACTGATTCCTCCAAATTTAACCAACCAAAACATACCATATATCTACCATATCTCATCTCATAATAATTCCCTTTGGAGTAGCTCAAGGGATTTTAATTCACTTTTAATTTCACCTTTTTTTTTACCTAGGCAAGTCAGTTAAGAACAAATTCTTATTTTCAATGACGGCCTAGGAACATTGGGTTAACTGCCTTGTTCAGGGGCAGATCGACAGATTTTTACCTTGTCAGCAACCTTTTGGTTACTGGCCCAATGCTCTAACCACTAGGGTACCTGCCGCCTACGGTCCAAGGACACCTAATAGTTAGGCTGAAACAATGCACCCATGTAAAACATTCGTAAAACCTTTTTAATAGTTTATACATCATTATTAATACTTAAGGGTAAGTTAACAGCATAGATATTGAAAGAGGTTTTCATCTTTGTATCTGTGCCATTATGGCGTGTGTGACAGCATGACCAGCGCCATTGAGGCCATCTTCATTTTAAAGTAGTCACTTTTATTCTTCTTTGGTGTTTGTCAAGGTGTAAAGCTAATATTGGTAATTTAAAGCCCCCTGCATTGCTGGAGTCCTGAACCAAATCTTGTGTGTCCTTCATTTGTGGCCACTAGATTATGGTAATATAGCCATTTAAGGAACATAGCACTGTATTTGAAGAAGAACACCGATCGCGTTTGCAGGAGACTGTATTCACGGTAAACACTGCATTTTTCAGCTCAAACAGAAATGACCATAGAGAATGATAGAGTTCTCTAGTGGCCAATGGAAATTACCATAGAGAATGGCCGTATTAGCATGGGCAGCACAATTGAGGACTTCCACAATTTGAATGTACTCAACTGGGTGGGACTTCCAACTTCATTGACTAATCCCTTCTGGTGACCCTGTTGAAGTCATAAAATCCATGTCCCTGGAGCTTATGCTAAATTGAGGGGAATCATTTGGGGTCACACTATCCATGTTCAAGAAAATGTGAAGGGAGGCCAAAATGTTGATCAGTAGGAAAGAGAATCAAAGAAATGAAAGCTTATCAGTGCTGCTTGGGTTTGAGAAGGTTTTGCCTGAAAAAGTAATTGCGGGGGAAACGCAGTGCAGCATTTGGTGGATGCCAGGGGCAGAGAGACGCTAGAGGCCCAGAGATATAAATTCAGAAGTTAGTAGGTGTTTGTTTTTTATTTTATTTTCTTAATAGTACAGAATATGCAAACCATGATTGATGTTACACTCCAGCACAGTAGGTGGCAGCATGCACCTTAAACGTTTGTTTAACAAGGACCACCATTATACCATAGAAGAAGAAAAAGAAGAAGAAGAAACAGAAGAAGAAGAAGCAGAAGAAGAGTAGGCAGGTTTCCATTGACCCAGGTTTATTAAACAATAGCAATGTCACAAACAACAACAACATTGTGACGTGTCATGGAAACGACAGCTCTAGAAGAAATGTTCTAAAGATTGACAACATTTTGTATCCGTTTGAAAGGGGTGGATTTTTTTTCTTTCTTTGTGGAAAAACATTATTACGGAAACAGTTTTTTTTTTAAATGATGATTGCCGAATAATTTTGAAGGTACGGGGTATGTGATGTCATCATGTAACTATAAAGCTCCACTCCAATTTTAATTCTAAATGCCTACTGCTTTCTAAATCTATTCTTCAACTATACAAATGATGTTTCTTTGCAGGACAAGGGTTGTATTGACTTTCAAGAATGCTTGAATTGCTTCGCCTTGCTTTTCTGGTTGGCTGGATGCAAGTTTCAGATCTAGGCTACAGGAGTGCAAGTTTCAGATCTAGGCTACAGGAGTGCAAGTTTCAGATCTAGGCTACAGGAGTGCAAGTTTCAGATCTAGGCTACAGGAGTGCAAGTTTCAGATCTAGGCTACAGGAGTGCAAGTTTCACCATGGCGATACGTTGTCACTTGAGAATTATTAGAATATGCCAGATATGAGTAAATTCTTGCATTCTGTCCATGCAGGCTTTTGCAGGCTACCTGAGACACGAAACAGATAGGTGGGAGGGCATACAGGCTGTCACCAATGTTTTAAATGTGACTCTAGTTTTTTTTGTAATGTTTTATTTTGTGTGACATCATTACGTCTAACTATTTTTATCGACACAATTCAGTACAATGGAAACATACCGTAGCAGTCAATTGTCACATCTATTTTCTATGCTCACTTTCTAACTAGCTACGTTTCCATCCAATTGACAACAGATTTTCATCCGAATATCCTAAAATCAGCATGAAAACATTACAATTACTTTTGCTGTTATATTCCCATTTAATGAATAAAATATACAAGTTAAATGGGTTTCCATCACATTTTCTACTCTAGTAATGGATTTGTCACAAAACAAATTGCGCTACATAGCGAATGTGCCCACTATGATATTAGCACGTGCGCTCTAGCCAGCAGCTCGCAGTGGCAAATTAGGGGAAAGTGGGAAGGGGAAAGGGGGATACCTAGTCAGTTGTACAATTGAATGCATTCAACTGAAATGTGTCTTCCGCATTGAATCAGAGAGGTGCGGAGGGCTGCCTTAATCGACGTCCACGTCTTTGGCGCCCAGGGAACAATGGGTTGCTCAGGGACAGAACGACATATTTTTACTTTAAATTAGTTAAATAGTTCAAATGTATGGCAAATTAGTTAATAGTAGTGATGGGGAAACAAAGCTTCATAAAGCATTAAGGCTTTCCAGACTACTGTGTCAAATAGGTTATTTACTCAAAGCTTTGATCAACAGTGTACACTAGTGGCACCTGCTGGTCAAAATCATTTAGAGCAGCCAAATTATTATAGATGACGTCTCACACACCGTATTGCATGGGCAGCATAACCTTTTTGATCTTCTGTTCAACCATTCAGGTGGTCATTCGACGAAACAAAGCTACAGACGTCATTGATCACGTGATTCTGATAAAAGTGATACAGACATCGGCACACTGCTTAGCGATTTCGACGCATGCCTCGGAGCTCCGGTATCAAACGTAACATTACTAGTCAATAGACCAATAAGAGTTCTAAACCTCTCTGCCAATAGCAGCTAGTTTTCAGTTTTCCCCTCCCCACTCTAACCACTATCAGAAAGTCCTCGCAAAATTCTTGCTTGAGAAATTGCTCTTTGCTAAGAAGCAATTTAAAAATAATAATAATAACTGAATTGAAAACAATCACAGTATGGCACCTAATTTTTACCCAGAAATGATTTGAAATTGAGATAGAAATGGCTGCATTGGACCCTGTAAATCGTGTTGTCTTTATTGCTTTAAAGAGCTTGGCATTTAGCTGAACTTTGGTGGTAAAGAGTAGTCTTTCAGTTCATAATCTACGTTTGCTGTGTATCTCACAATGAAACCAAGTTTGCAATGTAAATCACTTTGGCATTATTTAGACAGGCAGACCAATGTTGATGTTTTTTCACTAATTGCTCTTTTGACCAATCAGATCAGCTCTGAAAAAGAGCTGTGAAAAGATCTGATGTGATTGGTCAAAAGACCAATGTGTAAAAAAATATCTAAATTGGGCTGCCTTTCTAAACACCGCCTTTGAACCTAAGTTTGCTGAGCTTTACTTGAGTGATTTGTTGTGCCTTCATGTACTAACTATTGAGTGGTTTTGGTCTCCTGCAAAGCTAACGCCGCCATTTTGTGTATTGCATTCTGAGAGCAGTCTTGCCCGAGCCTTATTGTATGCATTTTCATCTATTATAGTAATAAAAGTAGTTATATTTTTGTATCTGTGTGGTGTGTCCATGGTCCAGTACCCAGTTCAGGTCTCTATTGGCACTGCCCTATCCAGAACCTGTCTGTTACGCCATTTTTTGTAAACAATATAAATTGTAAACAAACACTTTAGCCTCAAAACAGAGTTAAAACTATAATGTTGATATCATGAATGATCCATCCTTGCACACAAAGCTCTGTCTCCAGGCCCATCCCTCAGTCTTTGACATAAACAGTGATGGGGTGACCCTTTGTTATTGTTTGAACTGCAGATTGCCCCTTTAACAACTTTGACAAATGTCAATAACTTTGGTGAGTCATTTGTTTTTTATTAACAATGAAACCGCATGCTGATACAGTAAAGGTTTGAACATACCTTCAATTAAAGTCAGTCTCTGGTTGTGTTCTTCGTCTGGTACCTGGTATCATAATAGAACAAGAATCAGTAAGAAAATGGAACTAATGTACTTGCACATAGTTTACATGACAAGTTTTCATTCGAAAACACTGACTTTGCAAGCAAAACTATTGAAAATCTGATAATGTGACAACACGAGATCAGCATATTTCAAGAGAACAAAACGTACCTGTCTTCCTGCTTGTTTTATCTCCTCATAGACTACATCATGTCCTTTGTGTTCTGTTACTGCACACAGACTGCAGATCAGCTCCTGGTCTGTCCGGCAGAACACCTCCAGAGCTCTGTGGTGTTCCTGGCAGAGTCTCTGCTGCAGGTCTTCTTTATACAGGGAGTCTCCTCTATACAGGGGGTCTCCTCTATGCAGGGTGTCTCCTCTATACAGGGTGTCTCCTCTATGCAGGGTGTCTCCTCTATACAGGGTGTCTCCTTTATGCAGGATGTCTCCTCTATACAGGGTGTCTCCTCTATACAGGGAGTCTCCTCTATACAGGGTGTCTCCTCTATACAGGGTGTCTCCTCTATACAGGGTGTCTCCTCTATACAGGGGGTCTCCTCTATACTGGGGGTCTCCTCTATACAGGGATTCTCCTCTATACAGGGAGTCTCCTCTATACAGGGAATCTCCTCTATACAGGGAGTCTCCTCTATACAGGGGGTCTCCTCTATGCACGGCGTCTCCTCTATACAGGGCATCTCCTCTATCCAGGGGGTCTCCTCTATACAGGGGGTCTCCTCTATACAGGGGGTCTCCTCTATACAGGGCATCTCCTCTATACAGGGTGTCTCTGAACAGGTCTCCAGTCACATCCACCAGGGTGTGTCTCTGTAGTTTAGGTAGTGTGTAGTGCTTCCTAACGTGGGTCTCACAGTAGGACTGAGTGCAGGTCTGACAGGACTTCACAGCTTTGACCTCACATACATCACAGACCACCTCTCCTGGTCGGATGCTGTTCAGTGGAAGAGGAAGAAACAACATAATGACATAAAAGAAAAAGCTGTTCACAAAATAATGAAATTAGCAGTGTTACATGAGCAGTAGCCATATCACAACATAATATTCAGATTGTTTTATTCGTTATCCTCACAACTACTGGATAAGAATGTGGAAGAGCACAGTGTATGATCTCACTCTTCTTGTTGAGTAGAGGTTTCCTCCTTGAAAGAGACAGGAGGATCTATTGATTGGTGAGTCTTCTCTGATACACAACTCTGGGATGGTGACTCTGCTCTCTCCAGATGGACCCTACAAGTACAGTAATACATAACTCTGAGATGGTGACTCTGCTCTCCAGATGGACCCTACAAGTACAGTAATACATAACTCTGAGATGGAGACTCTGCTCTCTCCAGATGGACCCTACAAGTATAGTAATACATAACTCTGAGATGGTGGCTCTGCTCTCTCCAGATGGATCCTATAAGTTACACTAATTCAAAACGTTGAGGGATGGAAGTCAGACATGAATAAAATACATTGTCAAATACTTCAAATTTTTGCCAGCACTTTATTCAGTTTGTCCCATATAATGGAACCAATGGAATAGTTCTGAAAGAGCTAACGCCATGGTAACTCAACTACACCTTGTATCATTGTTATTAGACCTACCATATGTCTGGTGGAAAAGTCAACAAATGAATTCATATTGAGATCAACATTTTATAAAGTTCTATAATAAATGTCTTACCCCTCTTTTTGAGTAAAGTCTCCTTCCTTGAAAGAATTAGGTGTTTCCATAGATTGGTGAGACTTCATTGATAGGTAACTGGGGGCTGGTGACTCTGGTCTCTCCATATGGACCCTGCAAACAGTAAAATACTGTATATTCAATCAAACTGACAGGAAACATATGTGATGTCTTGGTTATACACATGGGTCATACTGCACGTGTTGTATTGGTTTACCGTTCATAACAGAGAGTATATTATATAGTAAGTAATCAATTACTAAGTAGGATTATATTATTACTAATTAAGGAATTACTAAATGTATTTCAGTACAAAGCATTTTCATTTATTCCCAATTATTCTCTGTTATTCTATTACAACAATTGAAAAAAACATTGAACTGCGACTTAAGTGTGAATTGTGAGGTAATCAAGAAAATAAGATAGACAACAAATTATAATTAGAACACCTTAGTTCTCCGTCACTCTCCAGTGTTCTAGTGGACTCACAGCTGGGTGTAGAAAAGTCTGTTTTATGCACATGGACACTGTGAACAGAGTAGAATTAAGCTTTAGCTTCTGAGAACTTCCTGATAGTGATATGGGGAACACAGGGTACTAGTTTGATGGAAATGAAATACTGAAGTGTTTAGGCATACTGAAGCGGTTAAATGGGGGGAAACTGAGTTCCACCATTTTATCACTGGAGACTGTATACAGCTGAAAATGAAACCTACAAAATTTAAATGTAATCTATTACTAAACCTTGCTTATAATGCCAGTAATTACTATATAATCAACTGTCATCCTGATAACTGCAATGGAAACAGACATCATGAGAATTGTTACACATGCTATTGGACACACCCACCTCTTCATATCAGGGTCCATGGTCTCATCAAGATCCTTATGTCTTTCTTTAGGGATGGCTCCACCCTTAGCCACCTGATGATAATTCATTATAACTCTCAGAGTGGAGGTCTCACAATCCTGAAGAGGACTGGTCTGGTCCCATATCAATCTGTAAATCAGAAGACTACATTCAAAATATTGACAAAACCTTTTAGACTCAAAAATACTGCTTCACTGCTCTGGGGGTTTATGTTGGTGTTTGTAGCCTAAACCAATCAGTGATAAATGCATTGGTAAAAACTACAATATACTGTAATGTTCCTCTTCCTGTTGTATTATCTTATGATTATTAACGACAGACTGAAATGCACAGAATGGTTACCTGGGGGAAAATGATGGAGAGTAATGCTTTTTCAATTTCAGTCAAAGGGAGGTTTAGTATTTTTCAAATCTTTTTTATTTATTTTATTTCACCGTTATTTAACCAGTTAGGCTAGTTGAGAACAAGTTCTCATTTACAACCCCGAACCTGGCCAAGATAAAGCAAAGCAGTGCAACACAAACAACAACACAGAGTTAGTTACACATGGAATAAACAAAACATACAGTCAACAATACAATAGAAAAAGTCTATATAGAGTGTGTGCAAATGAGGTAAGATAAGTAAGTAAGATAGGTAAGGCAATAAATAGGCCATAGTGGTGAAGTAATTACAATATAGCAATTAAACACTGGAGTGATAGATGTGCAGAAGATGAATGTGCAAGTAGAGATACTCGGGTGCAAAGGAGCAAAATAAATAAATAAATAACAGTATTGGGATGAGGTAGTTGAATGGGCTATTTACAGATGGGTTATGTACAGGCGCAGTAATCTGTGAGCTGATCTGACAGCTGGTGCTTAAAGTTAGTGAGGGAGATATGAGTCTCCAGCTTCAGTGATTTTTGCAGTTTGTTCCAGTCATTGGCAGCAGAGAACTGAAAGGAAAGGCGGCCAAAGGAGGATTTGGCATTGGGGGTGACCAGTGAGACATACCTGCTAGAGCGCATGCTACGAGTGGGTGCAGCTATGGTGACCAGTGAACTGAGATAAGGCGGAGCTTTACCTAGCAGAGACTTGTAGATGACCTGTAGCCAGTGGCTTTGGCGACAAGTTTGAAGCGAGGGCCAGCCAACGAGAGCATACAGGGCATACAGAGTATATGGGGCTTTGGTGACAAAACGGATGGCACTGTGATAGACTGCATCCAATTTGTTGAGAAGAGTATTGGATGCTATTTTGTAAATTACATCGCCGAAGTCGAGGATCGGTAGGATAGTCAGTTTTACGAGGGTATGTTTGGCAGCATGAGTGAAGGATGCTTTGTTGCGGAATAGGAAGCCGATTCTAGATTGGAGATGCTTGATGTCAGTCTGGAAGGAAAGTTTACATTCTAAGTCAGAACCGTCCAGAGTAGTGATGCTGGACGGGTGGGCAGGTGAGGGCAGCGATCGGTTGAAAAGCATGCATTTAGTTTTACTTGCATTTAAGAGCAGTTGAAGGCCACGGAAGGAGAGTTGAATGGCATTGAAGCTCCTCTGGAGGTTAGTTAACACAGTGTCCAAAGAAGGGCCAGAAGTATACAGAATGGTGTCGTCTGCATTGAGATGGATCAGAGAATCACCTGCAGCAAGAGCGACATCATTGATGTATACAGAGAAGAGAGTCGGCCTGAGAATTGAACCCTGTGACACCCCCATAGAGACTGCCAGAGGTCCGGACAACAGGCTCTCTGATTTGACACACTGAACTCTATCTGAGATGTAGTTGGTGAACCAGGCGAGACAGTCATTTGAAACACCAAGGCTGTTGAGTCTGCCGATAAAAATGTGGTGATTGACAGAGTCGAAAGCCTTGGCCAGGTCGATGAATACGGCTGCACAGTATTGTATTTTATTGATGGCAGTTAAGATACGATTTAGGACCTTGAGCGTGGCTGAGCTGCACCCATGACCAGCTCGGAAACCAGATTGCATAGAGGAGAAGGTACGGTGAGATTCGAAATGGTCGGTGATCTGTTTGTTAACAAGGCTTTCGAAGACCTTAGAAAGACAGGGTAGGATAGATATAGATCTGTAGGAGTTTGGGTCTAGAGTGTCTCCCCCTTTGAAGAGGGGGATGATCGCGGCAGCTTTCCAATCTTTTGGGATCTCAGACAATACGAGAGAGAGAGGTTGAACAGGCTAGTATTAGGGTTTGCAACCATTTCTGCAGATCATTTTAGAAACAGAGATTCCAGATTGTCTAGCCCAGCTGATTTGTAGTGGTCCAGATTTTGCAGCTCTTTCAGAACATCAGCTATCTGGATTTGGGCGAAGGAGAAATGGGGAGGCTTGGGCGAGTTGCTGTGGGGGGTGCAGGGATGTTGACCAGGGTAGGGGTAGCCAGGTGGAAGGCATGGCCAGCTGTTGAAAAATGCTTATTGAAATTCTCAATTATCGTGGATTTATCAGTGGTGACAGTGTTTCCTAGTGGGTCAGCTGGGAGGAGGTGCTCTTATTCTCCATGGACTTCTGACTACTTTGGTGGTCAGGATTCAGACACGGCTAGGACATCCGGATTGGCAGAGTGTGCTAAAGCAGTGAATAAAACAAACTTAGGGTGGAGGCTTCTAATGTTAACATGCATGAAACCAAGGCTTTTACGGTTACAGAAATCAACAAATGAGTGCACCTGGGGAATGGGAGTGGAGATAGGCATGGCAGGGCCTGGATTAACCTCTATATCACCAGAGGAACAGAGGAGGAGTAGGATAAGGGTACGGCTAAAGGCTATACGAACTGGTCGTCTAGTACATTCAGAACAGTGAGTAAAAGGAGCAGGTTTCTGGGTGCGATAGAATAGATTCAAGGCATAATGTACAGACAAAGGTATGGTAGGATGTGAATACAGTGGAGGTAATGTTGAGAGAAATACTGTCTCTAGAAACATCATTTAAACCAGGTGAAGTCACCGCATGTGTGGGATGTGGAACTAAAGGGCTAGCTAAGGCATATTGAGCAGGGCTAGAGGCTCTACAGTGAAATAAGACAATCACTAACCAAAACAGCAATGGACAAGGCATATTGACATTAGGGAGAGGCATGCGTAGCCTAGTGATCATAGGGGTCCAGTGAGTAGTTAGGCTGCCTGGAGACACGGCGATTCAGACAGCTAACGGGCCGGGGCTAGCAAGCTAGCAGAAGGGCATTAGAGGGACGTCGCGATGGAAGAAGTCTGTTGTAGGCTCCTATTGCGGTTACGCCGATAGACCAGTCATGATGGATTAGTAGAGCTCCGTGTAGTAAAGGGGTCCAGTCCAATTGGCAAAATAGGTATAGTGGCACAAGAAATTGGCCGATGGATCTCTTCAGCTGACAGAGCAATATGCTCTAGACAGCTAGCGGGCCGCGGCTAGCAGGCTAGCAGTTGGGCATTCAGGGGACGTCATGACGGAGGAGCCTGTTGAAAAATCTAGTCCATGTAATTTGTAATTGATGAAAGTTAAATATTTCTCAGTATTTTAGAATGAGTTAAAGGTGCAATATACAGAAATAGCTCTGGCATTTCCTGGTCGCTAAAATTTGAATAGTTCGCCTAATTTCAATTAATGTGACTTAACAACCAGTCTTTGTGTAAAGAATCATTGTACCATCTAAACTGCTGTGAAATATGTTTTTCATAACCAAAAATATTATATTTTCAGCTGTTTGAAAATGGTATATAAAACCAGAGGTAAAAGAAGCAAAAACAAAACGTATGATCGGGAATCATAGAAATAGCACAGATTGAACAGATACCGCTTCTTAGACTTGATTTCAATGAGAATGACGTATGACAGATCTATAACTCCCATTATTACACATTGCAGCTTTAAGTTAAAACCAAGACTGGAATTGAAGGCTTATGAGAGGGTATATCATAGGACTTATATTTACTTTGGGATGGAAAACTGCACAGGCCTACCCCTTGATAGCTTAAGATTTTGAAGAAAATGAAACAGATCTGATTATATAACTTTGATCTATAACAGGGCTTTGGTCCGCGATGCTTTAGGCTAGAAACAAGATGTAAAATACCCAGGAAAGTTTGTTTTGTTTCTTTGAGAGAAATAATCGAATTATGTCACTATCAATTGATTAAAATATTTACTTTCTGTATAATACAAGATGTTTAAACCCAGACATCTATTAGGGAAACACTTATGACCTTCTCTCGTTGGGTTAAGCCACTGTTAGAAGAGTTTGGCATTGGAGAAATTGAGATAAACACATAGGCATATTTCTCTGTCCATTCTTAACCTGTGATTCTGTAATTTGTGTGGTATTAAAAAAAGATTGTGCTAATATGTACAATTATGTAAAATTGCATTACATTTTTATAAAATTGCATTTTTTCTCGAACCTGCAAATACGATGCTAGATTTATGCAAAACTTTTTTAAATATATATATATATTTTTTAAACAAGGCAAGTCAGTTATTAAGAACAAATTCTTATTTACAATGACAGTCCAAACCCAAGTCAATTGTTTACCGGCCTATGGGACTCCTAATCACAGCCGGTTGTGATAAAGCCTGGAATCAAACCAGGGTCTGTAGTGACTCCTCTAGCATTGAGATGCAGTGCCTTAGACAGCTGCGCCACTCGGGAGCCTTTTACTGTAAAGGACATCTTTCCACCCCTACTCTTGTCTACGGTGGTTTGCAAAGTAACAACCTTCTGGCCCGCAGCTCTGTGCTCTACCAAAATGAATCCTTACAGGACAAAGGACAGATCTGAAATTGCATCTCTAAGGCTCTGGTCTGTCCAAGAAGTGAGAATAAACGGTAGACATGTTCTCTGCTATCCACTTTGTTTTAATTATTGTTTTGGGTATGAAAGGGGTTCACTTTTTTTAAGCGTTCCGTGAGGGTTTAGGTAAAATATATTTTGCTGAAGGGAGGGCCATCCATTTTCATTTCAGAGGTCAGATTTTCTCCATGTAACCCTTCTTATAAATAATGTTCACTCCATAAGAATGGGAGTCAGGCGTCGGATATAATTTGTTGAACTTTACTGAAAGGATTATGGGGATACATAGATACATTGTTGTTCACTAAACCTGTAGCTAACTAGTGCATAAATAAAACATGGAATGGAATGCTGAGTGCCTCAGATATCAGTATAATGAAAACATGGACTGGACTATCAGTAATGTTCACTAGTAGGATACACTACAGTAGTTATCAGTATAATGAAAACATGGACTGGACTGTCAGTAATGTTCACTAGTAGGCTACACTACAGTAGTTATCAGTATAATGAAAATAATGGACTGGACTATCAGTAATGTTCACTAGTAGGATACACTACAGTAGTTATCAGTATAATGAAAACATGGACTGGACCTCTGTAATGTTCACTAGTAGGATACACTACAGTAGTTATCAGTATAATGAAACCATGGACTGGACTACCAGTAATGTTCACGAGTAGGATACACTACAGTAGTTATCAGTATAATGAAAATATGGACTGGATTAGAATGTTCCAATGTGGTTAGCCAAAAAGATGACAAGATACGTCTCACATTCATCCTCCTGGGTTACTATCAAACAGATATGTTATATTTCTGCTTCCTCCATAACTTGTTTCCTGCTTGTAGCAGGGTGCGGTTACAGGAATCCTTTCTCTAACTATAAGTCACGTAATTTCATCAGAAAATATGTCTGCAGTGAGGGTGTGTGATGTAGGATACCAGGGGTAACTAGCACCCCCTTCCCCTCCCCTATGAACAATGTCTAATTGCTAACACAAAACAGCAACTTTTGGAATAAAAAAATGTACGTGGATGAAGGTCATGCTTAGGCTGGAATAAACTTTAAAGGGAAATAAACTGCTAGAGTTTATGCTTTTTTTGTTATTTCAGTAAATGTTGTTTTAAGAAAAAAGCCAGTTTTTTCTGAAGTGCCAGGGAGTGTGTTGCAAGTCAAGGTGTCCTAGGATGAAGATACACAACAAGCATTGTAAATCAATTTAGAATAGACTACTTGGAAACGTTCACCATCATGTGATTAAGTTGATCCTTTTTAATGAAATTATAGTTAACAATTGTTAACAATAGTTAACAATTGCCCTTGCCCTTAGTCTGCCTCCCTCCTATCACCATGGAGACACCTTCCTGAAAACAATGGCACCCAACTTTGCTTAAACCTGTTCTGCCAGTTCATGTCCTAACATATTAGAATGTTCCAATGTGGTTAACCAGAAAGATGACAGCTCATCTTATCATCTAGGTTTGCTATCAAACAGATATGTCATATTTTTGGTTTGTCCACTTGTTTCCTGCTTGTAGCAGGGTGCGGTTACAGGAATGTTCTAACTATAAGTCACATGATTTCATGAGAAAATGTCTCTGCAGTGAGGGTGTGGAAAGCAAGTCAAGGGGTCGTTGGATGAATGTCAACAAGATGCATAACCAACCAGCATTGTCAAAATAACTATGCTTTAATTAAATCTGACAATACCAGTTCCTGCACTAAAACCCTATATCAGGGACCGCTTTAGACCCGGGTGTCACGTCTACTCCTTCCCTAATCTGTCGCTCACATCGCCTGTTTACTAACCACTGGTCCTGGCAACCCTCATTACGTGCACCTGGCAACCCTAATTACGCATACCTGTGCCCCATCTGGACTGCATTACTTACTGATTACTCCCCCTTTATCTAGCACTCCCTAGCATCACTCTTCAGGCAGTATTGTTTCTGTGTTCATGTCCAGAGTTTTGTGTTGCGCTATGTTCTTTATTGTTAAACTCACCCCCTGCTTCCTGTCTCTCAGCGTCATCGTTACACCGGGACAATAGCTTGGTGCAATCAATAGAACAAAACCAGCACCGTTTCAAGATTTTGAAAACCACTGCACTAAAGTAAGAAAATGTTCAAATGAAGAGGTTGGCCTATTAGGATTATGTGCACAACTATTAACCTCACATGTAGCTTTAGCAATTGATTAGGGGCCAGGGGTATTCAATATTTACCCTGCGATGACTGGACTGCTGCTGGTTTTCTGTTCTACCTGACATTTGATGGCAGCCACCTGGTGTCTCCGGTCTAAATCGGTCCCTGATTAGAGGGGAATCATTTTTAAAAAGCAGTGTAACTGGCTCTGGTCCAGATTTGAATGTGAGGCGGTTAGACTTACAACTATATTGAGAGAAAGATGGCGTTCCAGATTGTCTTTTTCTGCTTACGAACTGTATCACATCTCACAACGCCTGGAGAAGTATGTATCATGTCAGGAAACCCATTCATGTGACATATTATCATGTTGCAATCTCCTGAGACTCGCAGAACAACTGCAAAAAAAAAGTACCTGGAACGTTGCCAGACAGTTTGCAAGTATGTAACAAAAATAACATTAACATCTGACAATTGTTTCATGTGTGCTAAGAACAAATAAAACCCTTTTTGTAATCTTCCTTACAAATCTGTTATTATTCGAGATCTGGGCCATTTGATTTTTAACTGTTCAAATTACCTGAGAGGAATTGCAATTGCAATTGTTACGACATTGTGAGTCCTAAAGTCTTTTCCAGTTTGAATAAGAACCAGCCTACCTGCCAGTCATCAAAACATATCTTAACCTGACACTTTACTGTCTGAGTGTGCCCCTGGCTATCCGCCAATAAATAAATAAAATACAAATGTGCCGTCTGGTTTGCTTAATATAAGACATTTGAAATGGTTTATACTTGTACTTTTACTTTTGATATTTAAGTACATTTCAGCAATTCCATTTACTTTTGATACTTAAGTATATTTAAAACCAAATACTTTGACTTTTACTCAAGTAGTATTTTACTGGGTGACTTTCACTTTTACTTGAGTGATTTTCTATTAAGGTATCATTACTTTAACTCAAGTATAACAATTGATTACTAATTCCACCACTGTACTTTTATAAAACATGTTGACTTACCATTTCCCTGCTGCATTCAGAGTAGCCTGGAGTAGCCTGGTACTGACACGGTTATAATTCAAGGGTTGAAACCTAAGATGCTGTTCCAGAGGTGAGACGAGGAAGACAGACAGAAGGAGAGGGGAGGAGCATCTGCTTATACATCACATGGGACAACTTTACCAAAGATGGTGAGCATGCTTTTCCCGTGTGAGCTCACAGTTCCTCCATAATATCTGGCATGCTAACGCGAGAGTTTACTTATTGTCACGTCCTGCTCGCCCCACCCACACTGCCCCGACCAGGAAGAATTTGCCAGTGAGAAGTCTCACCCTGGGGCACCCTTCTCCGCGTGGAGGGGCAATAAGTAGTCCACTCGAGTGGCCCTGCTCCAATCCAAATAAATTAGGGAGTGGTGTCTCGCTTTCTCTACCGTCTCTGACTTTAGATATCCCTGTTTTTCTACTGTGAAAATACTATCCACAAGGCAATCCATGACAGCAGTTGTTTAACAGAGCAGTCAACCAATTTCCTGCAGTCTCAAAATATTAAACATTTTGTTTAAAGTAATAAAGTGTATTTTCAATGTCTACTTCAAATGGAGCACACTTCATTAATAACATGCATTAAATCATATGAAATATGTTGACTCACACACATAATTATACCTGGATGCACATGTATCAACTCTGAAACATGGTTTTATTAGTTTGGGCTAATGGCTATACTAATGTGGCGTCTACCTGAGGACATGGCACTTGGTAATATCCTACAATTCTCATCTCCCATTTATAGTGAACAAAAATATAAACGCAACATGCAACAATTTCAACAATTTTACTGAGTTACAGTTCATATAAGAAAATCAGTCAATTGAAATAAATGCATTAGGCCCTAACCTATAGATATCACATGACTGGCCAGGGGTGCAGCCGTGGTTGGGCCTGGGAGGGCATAGGACCAATCACTTGGCAGCCAGACCCACCCACTGGGGAGCCAGGCCCAGACAATCAGAATGAGTTTTTCCCCACAAAAGGGCTTGATTACAAACATGAATACTCCTCAGCACCCAACCCTACGACGATCCCGCAGGTGAAGAAGCCAGATGTGGAGGTCCTGGGCTGGTGTGGTTACATGTGGTCTGCGATTGTGAGGACGTACTGTGTCCTCACAATACGTTGGACGTATTGCCACATTTTCTAAAACAACGTTGGAGGCAGCTTATGGTAGAGAAATAAACATTAAATTCTCTGGCAACAGCTCTGGTGGACGTTCCTGCTGTCCGCATTGTCACACCCTGATCTGTTTCACCTGTCCTTGTGATTGTCTCCACTCCCTGCAGGTGTCGCTTGTTCTCCCCAGTGTATTTATCCCTGTGTTTCCTGTCTCTCTGTGCCAGTTTGTCTTGTATGTTTCGAAGTCAACCAGCGGTTTTCCCGTTCTCCTGTTTTTTCTCCTCCCGGTTTTGACCCTTGCCTGTTTCTGGACTTTTTACCCGCCTGCCTGACCGTTCTGCCTGCCTTGACCACGAGCCTGTCTGCCCCGCCTGCCTGACCATTCTGCCTGCCTTGACCACGAGCCTGTCTGCCACTCTGTACCTTCTGGACTCTGATCTGGTTTTGACCTTTTTGTCTGTCCACAACCATTCTCTTGCCTACACCTTTGGATTAATAAACATTGTAAGATTCCAACCATCTGCTTCCTGTGTCTGCATTTGGGTCTCGCCTTGTGCTTTGATAAGCATGCCAATTCCGCACTCCCTCATAACGTGAGACATCTATGGCATTGTGTTGTGACAAAACTGCACATTTTAGAGTGGCCTTTTATTGTCCCCAGCACAAGGTGAACCTGTGTACTGATCATACTGTTTAATCAACTTCTTGATAAGCCACACCTGTCAGGTGGATGGATTATCTTGGCAAAGGAGCAATGCTCACTAACAGGGATGTAAACTTTTTTTTTCTTCAAATGTCTGTCACTGTCATCATAAAGAGACCAAGGCGCAGTGTGGTAAGCGTACATTATTCTTTATTGAAAGAACGAACACTGAACAAAACTAACCGTAAAGCGAGTTTATTAGCAAGTGCATTGGTGATGTTGTACCCACAGCGTCTACTAAAACATTCCCCAACTGAAAGTGCAAATCACTGCTTTTAATCAGGGCAAGGTGACCGGAAACATGACCGAATACAAACAGTGTAGCTATTGCAAGGCAATCAAACAAGCTAAGCGTCAGTATAGAGAAAAAGTAGAGTCGCAATTCAACGGCTCAGACACGAGAGGTATGTTGCAGGGTCTACAGTCAATCACAGAATACAAAAGGAAAACCAGCCCCGTCGTGGACCACAATGTCTTGCTCCCAAACAAACTAAACAACTTCTTTGCTCGCTTTGAGGTCAATACAGTGCCACTGACACGGTCCGCTACCAAAACCTGCGGGGTCTCCTTCACTGCAGCCGAGGTGAGTAAAACATTTATACGTGTTAACCCTCGCAAGGCTGCCGGCCCAGACGGCATCCCCAGCCGCATCCTCAGAGCATGCGTTGACCAACTGGCTGGTGTGTTTACGGACATATTCAATAAATCCTTACCCAGTCTGCTGTTCCCACAAGCTTCAAGGGGCCACCATTGTTCCTGTTCCCAAGAAAGCTAAGGTAACCGAGCTAAATGACTATCGCCCCGGAGCACTCACTTCCGTCATCATGAAGTGCTTTGAGAGACTAGTCAAGGACCATATCACCTCCACCCTACCTGACACCCTAGACCCAATCCAATTTGCTTACCGCCCCAATAGGTCCACAGACGACGCAATCACAATCCCACTGCACACTACCCTAACCCATCTGGACATAAGGAATACCTATGTAAGAATGCTGTTCATCGACTACAGCTCAGCATTTAACACCCTCCAAACGCATCATTAAGCTCGAGACCCTGGGTCTCGACCCCGCCCGGTGCAACTGGGTTCTGGACTTCCTGACGGGCCGCCCCCAGGTGGTGAGGGTAGGTAACAACATCTCCACCCCGCTGATCCTGAACACTGGGGCCCCACAAGGGTGCGTTCTCAGCCCTCTTCTGTACTCCCTGTTCACCCATGATTGCGTGACCATGCACGCCTCCAACTCAATCATCAAGTTGCAGACAACACTACAGTGGTAGGCTTGATTACGAAGAAGGACAAGACGGCCTACAGGGAGGAGGTGAGGGCCCTCGGAGTGTGGTGTCAGGAAAATAACCTCACAATCAATGTCAACAAAACAAAGGAGATGATCGTGGACTTCAGGAAACAGCAGAGGGAGCAGCCCTTATACACATCGACGGGACAGTAGTGTAGTAGGTGGAAAGTTTTAAGTTCCTCGGCATACACATCACGGACAAACTGAAATGGTCCACCCACACAGACAGCGTGGTGAAGAAGGCGCAGCAGCGAAAACACTTACAAACTTTTACAGATCACCGCCTGGTACGGCAACTGCTCTGCCCACAACCGTAAGGCTCTCCAGAGGGTAGTGAGGTCTGCACAACGCATCACCAGGGGCAAACTACCTGCCCTCCAGGACACCTACACCACCCGATGTCACAGGAAGGCCATAAAGATCATCAAGGACAACAACCACCCGAGCCACTGCCTGTTCACCCTGCTATCATCCAGAAGGTGAGGTAAGTACAGGTGCATCAAAGCGGGGACCGAGAGACTGAAAAACAGCTTCTTTCTCAAGGCCATCAGACTGTTAAACAGCCATCACTTACATTGAGTGTCTGCTGCCAACATACTGACTCATCTCTAGCCACTTTAATAATGAAAAATGTATGTAATAAATGTATCACTAGACACTTTTAAAAAATGGCACTTTATATAATGTTTACATACCCTACATTACTCAGCTCATATGTATATACTGTTACTGTACTCTATACTATCTACTGCATCTTGCCTATGCCGTTCGGCCATCGCTCATTCATATATTTTTATGTACATTATCTTATTCATTCCTTTACCCTTGTGTGTATAATAAGGTAGTTGTTGTGAAATTGTTAGGTTAGATTACTTGTTAGATATTACTGCATGGTCAGAACTGAAGCACAAGCATTTCACTACACTTGCATTAACATCTGCTAACCATGTGTATGTGACAAATACATTTGATTTTGTTATTAACTGACTTGCCTGGTTAAATAAAGGTTAAATTATAAATAAAAAAGGAGTCCTCTATCTAACTCTATGACTGTAGCCTATTTTCAATTTCGCCGCAACTGCGTCATTCATGAAATATACTTAGCATGGCCAAAATCATATATATTATATTATAAATTCAGGACAAACAACTTTCCGTCTGTTCATCTAAAACATTTTCAAAGAGACTCAATCTGTTTTGCATAGCTCATATGATAAATAATTGATATCAAAGACAAGTTTAGGCTACTTTGTATATTGTCAAATATGATTAATTAAAACAAACGCATATTATCCTAATCATTTTATCAATTGAGCATTAGTCTCCGCGGATGGAGATGGCTGCAGGGGGTCAACCTCTCACGGCCTCTGCTCTCTCCTTCCTTTCCCACCGCATCCGCATATGCCTCATTGCACACATGCATGTTGTTCCTATGACCAAAGAAAGGGAAATAGTCCCCATATCAAAATATACTGGGCTGGTAATAATTCAAAAGCGCGGGGCTATCGATACACTTGGCTGCTCATTCATTGTAGCTGCAGCGGAAGTGGTAGTAATGCGGAGTTTGTCTTTTCAGACGAATGAAACGGTTCATATTGGGAACACTTTGTCTACCTGGTGCGCAGGGCTTCTGAAACAAGTGCACCTACCACCTACTGCGCAACACCAACAAACAAAAAAAGGAGCGCAGGCATTCATATTTGGCTTTTCTAAAGAAATGATTGGTGATCAACTAAGAATGCAGTTGATCAATTGGTGACCACTGCTTTAAAGGTATAGCGTGTTTTCTGGTAGGGAAACTGAGTCAGGTGCATTTTTTGGTACGGAAACTGATTCGGATGCATTTCTGGTAGGAAAAAATAAGTCGGATGCACTCTCATGCACAAATAAAGATCATAGCTACAAAGCATTCCAAGCAAACAGTTTGAAGCACAACTAATTAAATCTTCCGTTATCAAAATTATACCAAATCGTTTATTTAATTTTCGGCCTTATTTAAAATGACTTTGATATTGGGGTAAATTGAGGCTAGTTTAACGGGGGTGCTGTTTAGCAAATGTTAAATTGTGAAAGCAAGATGTGTTAGTCATGAAATACAAACACAGTACACACACACACACACACACACACACACACACACACACACACACACACACACACACACACACACACACACACACACACACACAGCTTCACAACAAGATCTAAGTGAGCTTGATAGTTTTTTTTCTTTGTATTTCATTAGAGATATTATCCATTTTAAAAAGTGTTCAATAGCTACATTTACTTGGTCTATCCTCACATTCTTTATCTTTTTAACTTTTGTAAGTAGCTATATTAGAGTGATTTTTGAAGACCCTGTGTAAAAACAACAATCACTGTAATAATGACTGGTAGACCTTTTTTGTGTGCCACTAGTAGGTAATTAATCCAGTGTGATGACTATTGTATACTTTAACATGTCGATATTATGCTTAAAGGAAAAGATTAAAAAAATTAAACTTCATATTCATCATCTCCAGCAATACCACAATATCAACATGTGAAAATTGAGCTTTTCTATGTTTTGGAGTAAACAAAGTAGAAGATAAGCGTTTCAGGGGCCTCCCGGGTGGCGCAGTGGTCTAAGGCTGTGCCATCAGATATTCTGGGTTCAAGCCCAAGCTCTGTCGCAGCCGTTCGCGACTGGGAGGCCCACGGGGCGGCGCACAATTGGCCCAGCGTCGTCCGGGTTAGGGAGGTCTTGGCCGGTAGGGATGTCCTTGTCTCATCGCGCACTAGCGACTCCGGTGGCGGGCCGGGCGCAGTGCACGCTGACCAGGTCGCCAGGTGTATGGTGTTTCCTCCGACACATTGGTGCGGCTGGCTTCCAGGTTAGATGTGCATTGTGTCAAGAAGCAGTGCGGCTTGGTTGGGTTGTGTTGCGGAGGACGCATGGCTCTCGACCTTCGCCTCTCGACCACAAAATTGGGGAGAAAAAAAAGAATATAAGAGTTTCCAATGACATCGTCAACCAATTAGCAGGTAATGCCAACTCATAATTGTCTAAAAATTATATGACGATGTTATCTTCCTCTGTTTTTTTTTGTACAAAACAGAAATGTGCCATTTTCACAAATGTTGATGGTGGTGATGGAAATGATGAATATGAAGTTGAAACATTTTAATATTTCCAGTTAAAGAGGTTTTGAAGTAGATCAATAATCCATTGTCATTAACATTGTAACATGTCCATGTTATGACAGCTACATGACTGGAGCAACACTAGAACTAGAACAGTGTGATTAACATGACACCACTAGTAGATCAATATTACAGTGTGATTAACATGACACACCACTAGTAGATCACGAATACAGTGTGATTAACATGACACACCACTAGTAGATCACTAATACAGTGTGATTAACATGACACCACTAGTAGATCACTAATACAGTGTGATTAACATGACACCACTAGTAGATCAATATTACAGTGTGATTAACATGACACCACTAGTAGATCAATAACACAGTGTGATTAACATGACACCACTAGTAGATCACTAATACAGTGTGATTAACATGACACACCACTAGTAGATCACTAATACAGTGTGATTAACATGACACCACTAGTAGATCACTAATACAGTGTGATTAACATGACACCACTAGTAGATCAATATTACAGTGTGATTAACATGACACCACTAGTAGATCAATAACACAGTGTGATTAACATGACACCACTAGTAGATCACTAATACAGTGTGATTAACATGACACACCACTAGTAGATCACTAATACAGTGTGATTAACATGACACCACTAGTAGATCACTAATACAGTGTGATTAACATGACACCACTAGTAGATCAATATTACAGTGTGATTAACATGACACACCACTAGTAGATCACTAATACAGTGTGATTAACATGACACACCACTAGTAGATCACTAATACAGTGTGATTAACATGACACCACTAGTAGATCACTAATACAGTGTGATTAACATGACACCACTAGTAGATCACTAATACAGTGTGATTAACATGACACCACTAGTAGATCACTAATACAGTGTGATTAACATGACACCACTAGTAGATCACTAATACAGTGTGATTAACATGACACCACTAGTAGATCACTAATACAGTGTGATTAACATGACACCACTAGTAGATCACTAATACAGTGTGATTAACATGACACCACTAGTAGATCACTAATACAGTGTGATTAACATGACACCACTAGTAGATCAATATTACAGTGTGATTAACATGACACCACTAGTAGATCACTAATACAGTGTGATTAACATGACACCACTAGTAGATCACTAATACAGTGTGATTAACATGACACCACTAGTAGATCACTAATACAGTGTGATTAACATGACACCACTAGTAGATCACTAATACAGTGTGATTAACATGACACCACTAGTAGATCACTAATACAGTGTGATTAACATGACACCACTAGTAGATCACTAATACAGTGTGATTAACATGACACCACTAGTAGATCACTAATACAGTGTGATTAACATGACACCACTAGTAGATCACGAATACAGTGTGATTAACATGACACCACTAGTAGATCACTAATACAGTGTGATTAACATGACACCACTAGTAGATCACGAATACAGTGTGATTAACATGACACCACTAGTAGATCACTAATACAGTGTGATTAACATGACACCACTAGTAGATCAATAACACAGTGTGATTAACAGTCTGATATACCACGGCTGTCACCCAATCAGCATTCAGAGCCCGAACCACCCAGTTTATAATGGGCAATTAATTCCAGAGCTGGAACCAGCTAGTTTAAAATAGCCAGTTAATCTCAGGCCTCATACCAAGGCAGAGATAGAAACACAATCGTGTATTAATGAACGAAATATCAACAATTCATATTTTGCATATTAATATGGGCTGTAGGCAGCATTTACTTTTAAATGATTCAATAAACAATCAATCTTTCTGTTATATTTATACACCTAAAACGGTGTTGTACTATAACGGTGTTGTACTTGTACACCTATAACGGTGTTGTACTTGTACACCTAAAACGGTGTTGTACTTGTACACCTAAAACGGTGTTGTACTTGTACACCTAAAACGGTGTTGTACTTGTACACCTAAAACGGTGTTGTACTTGTACACCTATAACGGATGTATAAAGGGTGAAATAACAGCTCCGTCTGAAGGTTGCATTGCCAAATGCAAAAACATAACCCACTATGTAAATTCTCAAAAAGCTGTGCTTTATAAATAGTGACATAACGCATGCTAACTAATGCCTAATGTCAAATCAAATCAAATCAAATCCAATTTTATTTGTCACATACACATGGTTAGCAGATGTTAATGCGAGTGTAGCGAAATGCTTGTGCTTCTAGTTCCGACAATGCAGTAATAACAAGTAATCTAACTAACAATTCCAAAACTACTGTCTTGTACACAGTGTAAGTTGATAAAGAATATGTACATAAGGATATATGAATGAGTGATGGTACAGAGCAGCATAGGCAAGATACAGTAGATGGTATCGAGTACAGTATGTACAAATGAGATGAGTATGTAAACAAAGTGGCATAGTTTAAAGTGGCTAGTGATACATGTATTACATAAGGATACCGTCGATGATATAGAGTACAGTATATACGTATACATATGAGATGAATAATGTAGGGTAAGTAACATTATATAAGGTAGCATTGTTTAAAGTGGCTAGTGATATATTTACATCATTTCCCATCAATTCCCATTATTAAAGTGGATGGAGTTGAGTCAGTGTCAGTGTGTTGGCAGCAGCCACTCAGTGTTAGTGGTGGCTGTTTAACAGTCTGATGGCCTTGAGATAGAAGCTGTTTTTCAGTCTCTCGGTCCCAGCTTTGATGCACCTGTACTGACCTCGCCTTCTGGATGATAGCGGGGTGAACAGGCAGTGGCTCGGGTGGTTGATGTCCTTGATGATCTTTATGGCCTTCCTGTGACATTGGGTGGTGTAGGTGTCCTGGAGGGCAGGTAGTTTGCCCTCACATAGCTCATTGGACAACACATAGCATGAACACTGGACAACACATAGCTCATTGGACAACACATAGCAAGTACACTGGACAACACATAGCTCATTGGACAACACATAGCAAGTACACTGGACAACACATAGCTCATTGGACAACACATAGCAAGTACACTGGACAACACATAGCTCATTGGACAACCCATAGCAAGTACACTGGACAACACATAGCTCATTGGACAACACATAGCAAGTACACTGGACAACACATAGCATGAACACTGGACAACACATAGCATGAACACTGGACAACACATAGCTCATTGGACAACACATAGCAAGTACACTGGACAACACATAGCTCACTGGACAACACATAGCTCATTGGACAACACATAGCTCACTGGACAACACATAGCTCATTGGACAACACATAGCTCACTGGACAACACATAGCTCATTGGACAACACATAGCATGAACACTGGACAACACATAGCTCATTGGACAACACATAGCAAGTACACTGGACAACACATAGCTCATTGGACAACACATAGCAAGTACACTGGACAACACATAGCTCATTGGACAACACATAGCTCACTGGACAACACATAGCTCATTGGACAACACATAGCATGAACACTGGACAACACATAACGCATTGGACAACACATAGCAAGTACACTGGACAACACATAGCTCATTGGACAACACATAGCATGAACACTGGACAACACATAGCTCACTGGACAACACATAGCTCACTGGACAACACATAGCTCATTGGACAACACATAGCTCACTGGACAACACATAGCTCATTGTGTTCTTGCGTTGTAAACTTGCATAATTGGTCTAATGCTTTCATTGCAGAGCCAACAGGTTCCATTGGCGCCTCCATTTGCTTTGATAAGGGGTCTCCAGCCCTCTTCTCTGGTCCCTGCATGAAGGCTCTGATGTCAACAACAGTTTGACATGATTGTCACACACTCTTATGTCGCACATTGTTTTACTCTTTATGGACTGAAATACATTTGAAAATGAAATGAAGATCAACAATATAATAATTACCAGAGAATATTAATGTTCCTTGAATAGTTTCAAGTTGAATTGTCTACATGCACAGTATATCTTAACTTTTAACAATCTTTGCCATTCTCCCTGGCACTGTTTTGACAGTAGACTAAGGGTCACTTTCAATGACACGTTAACTATTTGATCAACAACAGTAAACAATTTACTAATTACAAAACACATTAGAAACGCATTAGAAACAATAAATAAGATGAAATACCTATCATGAAAGTCAAGTTTTAGTAGTAAATCACTTTAACAATCAACTACATATAGTTCATGTTAATGTCAAATTATTTATCCCATACAAACCTGAGAAGCCCACCCGATGCCATTTCCTCTTGACCGACTAGATGGACTTTCTATGCCAGTTCTCTGCTAACATTGACTGTAAACAGAGCTCTATAAACTGTGTGTTCTTTTAAAATAGGTTGGGTTCATGAGACTGTACCACCATAAATGTTATCTGTTTTTCTCCTCCACTATCCCTCTCTGCTTCCAGTCAATGGCATTTTCCCTCTAGTTGGCGGCAGAGTGACCTTTGTGGACTTTGTGGAGATGATGGGCCAGGACTTAGATGTTGACAGAGACAGCAGACATGACAGGAGCAGTGGTGACCCGTCATTATGAGCCCCACATTTTTTGGGGAAGGGGGAGGTCTTACCTGTTTTGCATGTTATTTTGGCATTAATACTTATCAGTTTGCAAAACAATGTAAAAAAATATATAATATTGAGTTAATAAAGCTGCATACAAACATTGTCTATTTTATGCTTTATTGAGTAAGACAGATCCAAAATGCAGGTGTTTCAGCCGAGCTCGGTGCTTTCTGTGGTGGTGGGGCAGCCTAGCTCGGTGCTTTCTGTGGTGGTGGGGCAGCCAGCGGAAAATATGGAGCGTAGGGGTTGGTAAGGCTCAAGGTCATTGGCCACAGATAAAATTACGTCAAATCACGTAATATCTACAGTAGCTTTGATTGGACTGATTGTGTTTACATAATACTTTCAAAATATTAGCTAGCAGTCATCATCATGAATCAAGTCGACTTGATCAAAATACTTTATAATCCTTGTCATATGAAGATAAATAATGAAGGGAGATTATAGATAATATCAGCGCTCATCGGCCATTGGACATAAACATTACACAAGTTGGAAATCGCAAATTCAACAATGAGTGGTGTGGAAGGAATCAGAGACTGTGGGTAACTGCAAGCCTTGCAAAGCAATCAATAATCTGCTATTCATTGGAGTGTCTGTGTGGTCCCAAATCTGGGATTTAGTGTCTCTTTTCCAAGTTTAAAATGATAAACATTCAACATTGGCCATGCTGTCAATGAAGCAGGATTTGTGCTGCGCTCAAAAACAACTTATCTCGAAACGGCGAAAACTTGACTTCAGTGGGTTCAAGACAACTGGGAATTCCTGAAAAAACGAGCTCCGACTAGGAAATACGTTTTGAACGTTCATCCAACTCGGAATTGTACATCGGGAACTCGGGCCTCTTTCTAGAGCTAAGACTTGAAGATCACTGACGTCATCATGATTTGACCTTTTTCCCCCCAGAGTTCCCAGTTGTCTTGAAAGAACCATAAATCCAGAGAATGACAAACTTTGATAACAAAATTTGCAGATGAAAGACCGCCGTGCCACTTTCCTGTTCAGGTGAGCACAGCACAACAAGGTGAGCACAGCACAACAAGGTGAGCACAGCACAACAAGGTGAGCACAGCACAACAAGGTGAGCACAGCACAACAAGGTGAGCACAGCACAACAAGGTGAGCACAGCACAACAAGGTGAGCACAGCACAACAATGTGAGCACAGCACAACAAGGTGAGCACAGCACAACAAGGTGAGCACAGCACAACAAGGTGAGCACAGCACAACAATGTGAGCACAGCACAACAATGTGAGCACAGCACAACAAGGTGAGCACAGCACAACAATGTGAGCACAGCACAACAAGGTGAGCACAGCACAACAATGTGAGCACAGCACAACAAGGTGAGCACAGCACAACAATGTGAGCACAGCACAACAAGGTGAGCACAGCACAACAAGGTGAGCACAGCACAACAAGGTGAGCACAGCACAACAAGGTGAGCACAGCACAACAAGGTGAGCACAGCACAACAAGGTGAGCACAGCACAACAAGGTGAGCACAGCATGCTGCTGCGTAAATAATGTAATATGCCAGGGAGATAGTATTACTTTCTTAGCTACAGTATACATAAGTGTATGTTGTGTAGTATGCTGTTAGTAGCCCATGTGCCTCACCCTAATAATTTGGTCTATTTACCCCTCTAATTTTGCCTACTGTTCTGACTTGGTGGTGCACATGTAGCCTATAACCTGTTTTCGAGAAATGTAATCAAAAAATGTTGCTTTCATTATCTGCTTATATGCCTCCTTTCTTTATCCTATGGTTCTGACTTGGTGTAGAGGGAGAACACTGTAAGAATGGCCCATGTTCTGAACTCTGTTGCTCTACATTTCAAAAGTGCTAAACAAATAGTTATATTGATTACGTCCATCCTAGCTCGCTCATTAATGTCTTAATCGAAATTACAGATAGCCTCTTATCCGCTTATCCGCTTATCGTCGCCTCATGCCATAGTTTGTACATCTCAATTGTCATTAGAAACCACAATTGTTTAAGCAAGACAGCCATATCAGATGTGTTTTTTAAAAGGCAGTAAATGAGGCTGAATTAACTGTTTCGCCTCCGCTGGTAGCCAGGTGTAGCAGTGGTAAGATGATGGGACAGCTTTATGTAGGCCCTAACAGTTTGTGGGCACCGTTTGTCACCGTTATAGTGCAATTAATGTATTGTTTAGTGTTGTGCAGTGTCTTTGCTGGGATGCAGCCCACTTTTTTTTGCCCTACCAAGATTTACCTGTTAATTTCCCCGTTGGATAGGAGTGAATGGATGCTTTCAGAGGTATGGAGTTAACATGACTGTTTAAATCTGTTGTCAGTGTAGAATCACCTAATATCAAAGCAATTCACTTATTTCCTCAATCAAACCTGGTCTTCCTCTACTTCTCTTCTCTCTTTCTCTCACTCACTTTAATATATTTGTGGGTGTATTTGTTCTTACTGATTTTCATTGCTATAGAAACAATCCCTAACAATACTTAATGTCTGTTTTAATTGCATAACCTACATTGTAATAATAAAACGATTTGTAAAGCACTTTTCATGCATTTTGTTAATAGCACTATGCCATATAGTCAATTAACAAACATAGATTCATTATTTAAAGAAAAGGTTTGTGGTATGATTATACTGTATAATATAAGGTAGATTA
Source organism: Oncorhynchus mykiss (assembly GCF_013265735.2). Taxonomy (NCBI): domain Eukaryota; kingdom Metazoa; phylum Chordata; class Actinopteri; order Salmoniformes; family Salmonidae; genus Oncorhynchus; species Oncorhynchus mykiss. Next base: position 8,742,311 of record NC_048583.1, on the reverse strand, counting down.
GGAGGGGGGGGGGGGGGTTCATCCTACTGTATAATACACATATTTCAAGAGTTTTAAAATGTTAATTATAATATTTTGATTAACTTAAAATATATCTATGAGGGAATGAAGTAAAATAAACGTAATCTCAATGAACAGTTTTTATTTAAAAAGTCCTTCAATGATAAGTGGTATACATCGTTGTTAGTATGATGATGATAAGTAGATTAATCATAGGATAATCATAGGATATGATACATGGATTATTCTACAATAAAATAATGCTGGAATTAGATATATAAAAATGATTTCAATGATAAATGTTGGTTGATGTTAAGTAGGTGATGAATCATTGGTTATGCATTTTTCTAAAGTAAAATAATGCAGATATTTTTTTATGAAATCAGATGTGTATACATTCTTTACATTTGACAAATCTCAGGCAAATAAACAAACAATGGAATAATGAACTTGTTACATGACGGAAATGAATATTTTAACATGCATGCAACTAAAGTAGCCCTTAATGCAACTTCCTTTCTAAAGACGAGGACTAAGATGTTCTCTGCTTACAAACATACAAAAGCCTTAAACAAGTATGTATGTATCTGTTTCAGAGGCTTTTTGTAAAGGTGTAAAACATAGCATTACATATAGAATCACATCTCTATGGATGTAAATCTAATGGACAATATTTACAATCACAGTATGTACAGTCTGCACTGATCTATGGACCCCTTTAGTCCATCACTGGGCTAGTCCTTCAAAGACTGTATGAATGATATACAAGATAAAACTAAATCAAACCAAAGATAATATACAATATCGAAGCTCAAACAAACAAAATGACCTTTCTTTCATAATTAGTTACACTTCCCTCTTGTAAATATATATCCTTGTTTCATTAAATTCATCCCAATGAGCATAATCTTCATTTAATTTTAATCCAGCTGTTTATACAAATTATATGAATATATTTTTTCTAATGTTGAGATTTGTCTTCATACTCCAGTCCAAGTCAACTAGTAGTCAACAGTATGATTATTATCTCCACCCAGCACAGCCAGAAGAGGACTGGTTCCTCTCTAGGTTTCTTCCTAGGTTCCTGCCTTTCTAGGGAGTTTGTTCTAGCCACCATGACTCTACGTCTGCATTGCTTGCTGTTTGGGCTTTTAGGCTGGGTTTGTGTATAATTATCTGCTAATGTAAAAGAGCTTAATAAATACATTTGATTTAATATAATATCATTTTTTAATTACATTTTTTTTATATAATATCGGCGTTAGACTGACAAAATCAATAGGAGACCCCAGCAGGTAATTCAGAATAGCTGGCCGCTAAACTAACTTAGCAATCTTTGTTTTGCTGACATGGGCTAAATGACTGACTGTCAGTGACTTGCATAACAAGAGAAAACCTGCTGATATAAAACCACATTTCTAAATTGCACCTTGTGTATTCTACTATTCTAACTGGTAACTTAGAACACTTAGAACATGATGGGCAGGGATTCTGCTGTCCTAGTGACGGTAATAAACTGCTTCCACCATTGGGATGACAGGACAAGTCCTTCAGCACGATTCATATGCTCATTTGGGGGTTTGGATCTGTTTTATATTCTGCTTTCAGCACCCATTATCCAGGAATAAATGTCCTTATTGAAGAACCGTTTCCAACCATTGTACTTAAAGCATTAACTGGTGTATGCATCTGCAACCAAGCTGTTTCTGACACTTACAATTCATTTATTCAATTTGACAGACTCCCACAAGCTTTGTGTCCACTTCAGGAAATGTGTCATGTCATCATTACTCTGGCATTTGATTAAGTCTTGCATCAAGCTCTTTTTGAAGTCATATACAGCCTCACTGTAGCCAACATTGACTGGAGCCATCGGGGGAGTCCCATGCCAGAGTCCTGGGATGTAGCAGCTGCTTGTGTCTGGATCGTAATCCATCACATCAGTGAACTTGGTGATATTCTCCTTCTTCTCCATTCTGGCTGCTGCCTGGGTCATTTCATTCAACTGTTCCAACAACTTCTTCCGCTCTCTCATGTTGTTGTCATGAGCAGACATGTCTGACACATTCTGGTGCACAAAATGACATATCGGCTTCTTCCCCAATTCCTTCATCCTGAGGAAGGTATGAACAACAATCTGCAGAATGTCTTTCATCTCTGTGGAGTTCTCCATGGAGATGTTGATGATAGTGACATCACTGAGTCCTATCACCAGTGTGGCCAGTTCATTGTCATGTTCATAGCTATCATCTAGTTGAGCCAACTCTGGTGATTTCAACCCCTCTGTGTCAATGATCATGATGAAGTCACATTTCAGCTCCTCCTTGAGTTCTTTGTTGACTTTAATCAGTAGCATGAAGGCCCCTCTGGTGCATCTTCCACTGCTGACAGCAAACTGGACCCCAAACATGGTGTTGAGGAGAGTGGACTTCCCAGTGCTTTGGACCCCTAAAACTGAGACAACCAGGATCTTGCTGTTAGAGCCCACAAGATTATGAAGCTCAGTCAGAACAGCTGATATCCATTTCAGAGGGATATATGATGCATCTCCATCCACAAGCTCAATGGGGAAACCATCCAACAGCATCTGAGCACACAATCCAGGGAGATGCTCCATCTGTTTCCTTTGAGGACTGTCTTCAGGGAGGGAGCAGGCAGCTTCATATAACTGGCCCAACTCACGCAGGAAGTGTTCAAGACCCAAGGAACAGTCAGATAATTGCTTATCCAAATCTTTAATGTCGTCTTTTCTCTCCGGAGAATATTGGCAAAGATCTTTGTACTGGTCCCGCAAAGCAGACAGGTTCTTTGGTGACAGATTGTCCAGATTTATCCGCATCCATTTGAGGAAATAGGAACGCTCAGGTCCTGAACCTGACAATCCTGAAATGAAGCTTTCCATTGCATCTGACATGTCAAATGTATATTGTTTCTTTCTCAGCTCTTCCTCCTTTGTATTCAGAGAGCTGTCTTGATCCCCTGCTTTTCTCAGCCTACATCGCTCTTTCTCCAACTGGGAAAGCTTTTTCCAGATTTGCCCCTGTAAGGGTAGCTGTTTGTCTTTAAATTTGACTGTGTCTGTGATGTTGCTGGTGATTTCATCTGCCATCTTCCTGGCACTCTGACAGTCATGGCGGTCTTCATCAACCAGAATCCCACTGTGACGAGCTATGTCAGTCATGTTTTCCACTGTCAACCGGTCTGGACTATTTTCAATGATGTCACCAACAGATGATTGCAGCGTTTTGACAAATTCTGCATCGTTTTTCTTTTTCTTAACAATCACATTTTGCTCATTGATACTGCAGTTTGTGATCATTTGTTTTAATGTGTCTACTCTGAATGATTTTCTCTGAGAGTTGACGACCAGAAATATCTCTGCTTTTGTGTTTTTGCTTTTGAACAAATTGAGATCTGACTCGAAATCATCAGTGAAAATGTAAACTGCAGCTGATGTTTGACACAGAAAGGAGAACTGTGTTTTAAAGGACCTGATGTCTCCTCTGAGATTGGCCACCGCCACAGGCTTAGTGAAAATGTCTATGTTTCTGTTCCCACATGGAAGGTACCAGCTGATTTCAACCAGACCATCTGAGATTCTATGGGGGACATCGCCACATTCCATATCATGATGAACAAATGTGTCATGGTACTGCTGAGGGTTACTAAGCAACTTGTTCAAAATATGAGACTTGGACACTCTAATCTCACCTAACCTAACAAAGGACACCATGGGAATATCAGAGAGTACAATTCTCTCCTCCACAAAAGCCTTTGTGGATGTTTGGGAAGAGAGTCTAAACTTCTTCACTATGTCCCTCAAGGCCCACAGCATCAAAGTGATTTGTTTTGTGTCACAGTTGGGCAGCAGCAGAGGAACAGCAAACTGACACATGGACATTTTCTGGACCATCTCCTGCTGCAGGAAACCATCTGAACACAGAAACAGGGCTGTAATCAGGTCCAGTGGATTAATGACATTACTGTTAGCAGAGTCACTTTTTAGATTCTCAAAACGGTCTGTACCCGGAAATGAAACATCTGTGTCAGAGGACATACATTTGACACTCCTAGCATTCAGATTTGCCATCATTAATTTCTTCAGGAAGGCCCCTGGAAGTGCCTGCATAGTGGTAAGAGGTTCATCTGATGTAGTATCAGCATTTATCTCAAGGACAGTACTTAACGTCAGCTTGTTTTCATAATGATCTTCCAGTCCAGTCTTTGACAACAGATCCATCAGATAGGATCCTGTAAATAGAAAGGAAGATCAGGAAATATGAAATATTCAGGAAAATCACCATCATATATTTCTCATCAGGGAAGATACTGTACCTTTACATCCTATTCTGACACATCCATTATGATTATTTCATTTACATTACAGTCATTTAGATAACTAGTCAGTTTGACACCAGAGATAATATTTAAGTAGGTTACTTCATTACAACATTCGCTTAAAATGAACCTTACAAATAACAGTGTTGGGTGATATGAAAAGCCATATTCAATAAATGATAGAATAATACTCGTAGGAAAGGTTTTCATCTTAAACTCACAATCTGTGGATACTCTTTGACTAGAAAGGATCTAAATGTTTGTAAAACATCACAGCACAATTGAAAAATATATGGCACATGGAAACCAAATGAGGGTGGTCTATGGTGATAGGTGGGATTAAAGAGCTGAGGTCTATGGTGATAGGTGGGATGGGCTGAGAGTGGCTGAGGGTTGAGATTAAAGAGCTGAGGTCTATGGTGATAGGTGGGATGGGCTGAGAGTGGCTGAGGGGTGGGACTAAAGAGCTGAGGTCTATGGTGATAGGTGGGATGGGCTGAGAGTGGCTGAGGGGTGGGACTAAAGAGCTGAGGTCTATGGTGATAGGTGGGATGGGCTGAGAGTGGCTGAGGGGTGGGATTAAAGAGCTGAGGTCTATGGTGATAGGTGGGATGGGCTGAGAGTGGTTGAGGGGTGGGATTAAAGAGCTGAGGTCTATGGTGATAGGTGGGATGGGCTGAGAGTGTCTGAGGGGTGGGATTAAAGAGCTGAGGTCTATGGTGATAGGTGGGATGGGCTGAGAGTGGCTGAGGGGTGGGATTAAAGAGCTGAGGTCTATGGTGATAGGTGGGATGGGCTGAGAGTGGCTGAGGGTTGAGATTAAAGAGCTAAGGTCTATGGTGATAGGTGGGATGGGCTGAGAGTGGCTGAGGGGTGGGATTAAAGAGCTGAGGTCTATGATGATAGGTGGGATGGGCTGAGAGTGGCTGAGGGGTGGGACTAAAGAGCTGAGGTCTATGGTGATAGGTGGGATGGGCTGAGAGTGGCTGAGGGGTGGGACTAAAGAGCTGAGGTCTATGGTGATAGGTGGGATGGGCTGAGAGTGGCTGAGGGGTGGGATTAAAGAGCTGAGGTCTATGGTGATAGGTGGGATGGGCTGAGAGTGGCTGAGGGGTGGGATTAAAGAGCTGAGGTCTATGGTGATAGGTGGGATGGGCTGAGAGTGGCTGAGGGGTGGGATTAAAGAGCTGAGGTCTATGGTGACAGGAAGGATGGGTTGAGAGTGGCTGAGTGGTGGGATTAAAGAGTTTATGTTTGGTAATGTATTATTATGTGATTGCTGTATATAAAAGTACCAGGTATGTAAATTGTATGTGTAGAATGTATGTATAAGTAGCAGAAAAGCTGTAAAAAAATATATTTATAAATATTTATAAATATATTTAAAAAATGTCCCCCGAAGAGGTGGGTGGTGGATGGGTTAACATGCTGACCAGACCGGACACGTCACGTGCGCGAGCGTCACAAAATAAATGTAGAAATCCATGTTATTCAATTATTGCACCCACACTGCTCGCGTGCGCCAACGAGCGTCTGCGATGCCAAGGGCTAAAATAGAACTCCTTTCTATTTCTGACGCAGATGGCGCTGCAAGTCCTGCCTCTCCCATCTCCTCATTGGTTTATAGAAGCAGGTACCCACGTGCCATCTCCTCATTGGTTATACCCACGTGGGTGATTGAAAGACGAAATGTTTTGCCGGTTGTCGTGGTAATACTATGAAAGGTTAGATGCCAATCACCATATAAGTTCAAAGATGAAAAAGCCTGGAAGAAGGAGAGATGACTAGAAACTATTCGGTTGGCCGTTTTGTGTCGATTAATTGGCGGAGTAGAGGAGTTTGTGCATTTCAGGTAAAATAACTCAATGTTTATATCACAGGACAAATTAGCTAGCAACAGCAAGCTAGCTCAATAGGACAAATTAGCTAGCAAGTGCAAGCTAACTAGATAAATTGCCATACATGTTTAATGTTTAATGCCGGTTTGGGTTCCGTGTAAATAAACATCTTACTTTTTACATTTTTTATAATTAGGGAACATCCTTACTTGTAATGAGGGTTGTTGACACCAGTTGACTTTGCCTTCCATCTTCCAGCACAGTGCAGAGAGTGACGGAGTACTGAGTACCACCTTGCAGGTCAGAAAGAGTGATGCTGTGTGAAGATGTGGTAGTGATGTGTTGTTCTGTCCCTGGACAGCGGTAGGAGATCTTGTAATGATGTTGGGTTTGGTCCAATCCTGGTGGCTGGCTCCAGCTAACAGCAGCTGATGTGGTATCCACTGAGTCAACAGTCAGCTGGTCTGGAACAGGGGGTACTAAGGGGAAATATATTATTGTCAGGGCTACAGTTTAACTCCAGAAACATATTACAACATATTATACGCAGGTTTTGGGGTTTTGCTCATTTTTGTTTTTGAGGATGGTTCTGTTTGGGTTTGACCTGATTGGAATCATCCTCGTTGTACAGGATGTGTTTCACCTGTTGCCTCATTAGTCAGTTGTGCTGGCACAGGGGATATTTAAGAGCAGCTGACCATTTGCTCCATTTGGCATGAGAGATGCTGGAAGTTCTTTACCACGGTTTAGCTCTTTATTTATTGTATTTTTTTATTTCACCTTTATTTAACCAGGTAGGCTAGTGGAGAACAAGTTCTCATTTGCAACTGCGACCTGGCCAAGATAAAGCATAGCAGTGTGAACAGACAACACAGAGTTACACATGGAGTAAACAATTAACAAGTCAGTAACACAGTAGAAAAAAAGGGGAGTCTATATACATTGTGTGCAAAAGGCATGAGAAGGTAGGCGAATAATTACAATTATGCAGATTAACACTGGAGTGATAAATTATCAGATGGTCATGTACAGGTAGAGATATTGGTGTGCAAAAGAGCAGAAAAGTACATACATAAAAACAGTATGGGGATGAGGTAGGTAAAGTTGGGTGGGCTGTTTACCGAGAGACTATGTACAGCTGCAGCGATCGGTTAGCTGCTCAGATAGCAGATGTTTGAAGTTGGTGAGGGAGATACAAGTCTCCAACTTCAGCGATTTTTGCAATTCGTTCCAGTCACAGGCAGCAGAGAACTGGAGTGAGTTGCGAAAGTATTCGGCCCCCTTGAACTTTTGCGACCTTTTGCCACATTTCAGGCTTCAAACATAAAGATATAAAACTCTATTTTTTTGTGAAGAATCAACAACAAGTGGGACACAATCATGAAGTGGAACAACATTTATTGGATATTTCAAACTTTTTTAACATATCAAAAACTGAAAAATTGGGCGTGCAAAATTATTCAGCCCCCTTAAGTTAATACTTTGTAGCGCCACCTTTTGCTGCGATTACAGCTGTAAGTCGCTTGGGTTATGTCTCTATCAGTTTTGCACATCGAGAGACTGAATTTTTTTCCCATTCCTCCTTGCAAAACAGCTCGAGCTGCTTTATGTTTTGGATCATTTTCTTGTTGGAAGACAAATCTCCGTCCCAGTCTCAGGTCTTTTGCAGACTCCATCAGGTTTTCTTCCAGAATGGTCCTGTATTTGGCTCCATCCATCTTCCCATCAATTTTAACCATCTTCCCTGTCCCTGCTGAAGAAAAGCAGGCCCAAACCATGATGCTGCCACCACCATGTTTGACAGTGGGGATGGTGTGTTCAGCTGTGTTGCTTTTACGCCAAACATAACTGATTGTTGTCCTATGGACAGAGTCTCCCACCTCAGCTGTAGATCTCTGCAGTTCATCCAGAGTGATCATGGGCCTCTTGGCTGCATCTCTGATCAGTCTTCTCCTTGTATGAGCTGAAAGTTTAGAGGGATGGCCAGGTCTTGGTAGATTTGCAGTGGTCTGATACTCCTTCCATTTCAATATTATCGCTTGCACAGTGCTCCTTGGGATGTTTAAAGCTTGGGAAATATTTTTGTATCCAAATCCGGCTTTAAACTTCTTCACAACAGTATCTCGGACCTGCCTGGTGTGTTCCTTGTTCTTCATGATGCTCTCTGCGCTTTTAACGGACCTCTGAGACTATCACAGTGCAGGTGCATTTATACGGAGACTTGATTACACACAGGTGGATTGTATTTATCATCATTAGTCATTTAGGTCAACATTGGATCATTCAGAGATCCTCACTGAACTTCTGGAGAGAGTTTGCTGCACTGAAAGTAAAGGGGCTGAATAATTTTACATGCCCAATTTTTCAGTTTTTGATTTGTTAAAAAAGTTTGAAATATCCAATAAATGTCGTTCCACTTCATGATTGTGTCCCACTTGTTGTTGATTCTTCACAAAAAAATACAGTTTTATATCTTTATGTTTGAAGCCTGAAATGTGGCAAAAGGTTGCAAAGTTCAAGGGGGCCGAATACTTTCGCAAGGCACTGTACCTCTCTAGTTACTGGTAAAGAGATACCTCTCTAGTTACTGGTAAATATATATCTCTCTAGTTACTGGTAAATGTATATCTCTCTAGTTACTGGTAAATATATATCTCTCTAGTTACTGGTAAAGATATATCTCTCTAGTTACTGGTAAAGAGATGATGGGCTGTAGTTGGGGGAAGATCTCTTACTAGTGCAGATGGTTGTAGAGACAGGTTGACTTTGTTCCACATTGTTCAGCACAGTTGTAGTCTAGTGGTTAAGTGTGTTGGGCCAGTAAACGAAAGGTCGCTGGTTTAAATCCCAGAGTCTGATATCAGCAACAGGACCTGGAATCCCCGACTCTGTGAAAAATCTGTTGATTTTCCCTTGAGCAAGGCACTTAACCCTAATTGCTCAGGATAAGAGTGTCTGCAAAATGACTAAAACGTAGTCTGAATAAAAACACAAGTTATCCTACTGTACCTGCGGATAGGGATGCTGAGACCTACTGTACCTGTGGATAGGGATGCTGAGACCTACTGTACCTGCGGATAGGGATGCTGAGACCTACTGTACCTGTAGATAGGGATGCTGAGGCCTACTGTACCTGTGGATAGGGATGCTGAGACCTACTGTACCTGCGGATAGGGATGCTGAGACCTACTGTACCTGCGGATAGGGATGCTGAGGCCTACTGTACCTGTGGATAGGGATGCTGAGACCTACTGTACCTGCAGATAGGGATGATGAGACCTACTGTACCTGTGGATAGGGATGCTGAGACCTACTATACCTGCGGATAGGAATGCTGAGACCTACTGTACCTGCAGATAGGGATGCTGAGACCTACTGTACCTGCGGATAGGGATGCTGAGACCTACTGTACCTGCGGATAGGGATGCTGAGACCTACTGTACCTGCAGATAGGGATGATGAGACCTACTGTACCTGTGGATAGGGATGCTGAGACCTACTATACCTGCGGATAGGAATGCTGAGACCTACTGTACCTGCAGATAGGGATGCTGAGACCTACTGTACCTGCGGATAGGGATGCTGAGACCTACTGTACCTGCGGATAGGGATGCTGAGACCTACTGTACCTGTGGATAGGGATGCTGAGACCTACTGTAACTGCGGATAGGGATGCTGAGACCTACTGTACCTGCGGATAGGGATGCTGAGACCTACTGTACCTGCAGATAGGGATGCTGAGACCTACTGTACCTGCAGATAGGGATGCTGAGACCTACTGTACCTGCGGATATGGATGAGACCTACTGTACCTGTGGATAGGGATGCTGAGACCTACTGTACCTGTGGATAGGGATGCTGAGACCCACTGTACCTGCGGATAGGGATGCTGAGACCCACTGTACCTGCGGATAGGGATGCTGAGACCCACTGTACCTGCGGATAGGGATGCTGAGACCTACTGTACCTGCGGATAGGTATGCTGAGACCTACTGTACCTGTGGATATGGATGAGACCTACTGTACCTGTGGATAGGGATGCTGAGACCTACTGTCCCTGCGGATAGGGATGCTGAGACCTACTGTACCTGCGGATAGGGATGCTGAGACCTACTGTACCTGCGGATAGGGATGCTGAGACCTACTGTACCTGCGGATAGGGATGCTGAGACCTACTGTACCTGTGGATAGGGATGCTGAGACCTACTGTACCTGCGGATATGGATGAGACCTACTGTACCTGCGGATAGGGATGCTGAGACCTACTGTACCTGCGGATAGGGATGCTGAGACCTACTGTACCTGCGGATATGGATGAGACCTACTGTACCTGTGGATAGGGATGCTGAGACCTACTATACCTGCGGATATGGATGAGACCTACTGTACCTGTGGATAGGGATGCTGAGACCCACTGTACCTGTGGATAGGGATGCTGAGACCTACTGTACCTGTGGATAGGGATGCTGAGACCCACTGTACCTGCGGATAGGGATGCTGAGATCCATCTGCTTTGGCTTCCATCTTCTCCCTCTGTAGCCACACTGAACTGGTACTTTTTACCAGGGTTGAGTCTGCTTATTTCAACTTCATGAACATGTTTCACCCCTATACTGCACGGTTCCACGTCACAACCCCAGGTCACTCTGAACTTCTGTGGTCCCTTCAACCCTTCAGGAGGACCCCAGCTCAGAGACACAGAGTCTGATGTCAGCAACAGGACCTGGATGTCACCAGGAGGGGGCAGCACTAGTGAAGGAATAACGGGGGATTGAAAAACAGACTTCATTGACATTCCAAACACACATTTGTACTATTTATACCAGCAGTTAAAGGAAAACAATTGACGTATTACAAAATGTATCCTATAAAATTGAGATTCAAATGAAATAATATTTTTTGGGTCAGTTTATTCTGTTTCCACTTACTGTAAACTCTACCTACCATCATCCGCGGCCAACGTTGTGTGTTGGTCTCTATCAAAACTCTTAGGCTGCGAAAACAAAATTAGAATTAGTAATTTCTTCAAAACAAAATATTTTGCTAAATGTAAAACAGATGTTTTTTCAAAGATACATCAACTGCTTTTGATATTCTTCTGCAACGCTGAGAGTGCAGATGACGTATTTTGAACAACGTTGTGAATTTAACATTGTAATAGTCCATTTTTAGAGTCATGTCCCCCTCCATCCTTGACTTTTCCTAAATAAGTAAATGTATTACACTGCCGTTGTTAAAATGACGATATCACAACTTTTACAATGTTAACTGTTAATCTGTCTATCTGCATATTTCAAGACATGGTATTTGAGGGAGCGGTGAGATACCCAATGGGGTGGACCATACAGTACCTTTCTCGTTAATGATTTTGAACAAAATTCAACTTTAAAAACTGGAAATCAAATTATGCTCCATCACTAAAACAGTGGACGAATGAAATGCATTATTATTTAAATATTGAAAAGGTGTGGGCTCCAGAGAACAGTGTAACTTGAGGCTGTATGGCATAGAGTGCTACAAGCACAGGAAGGTTCCAGGAGATGGAGGGGGAGTGTGGTTGTGAGACATACATGATGTGTATGGGTGGGAACATGTGAGTCTGAGCAGGTGTGATGTCACTGATGTTTGTTGAAATTTCTGTGCGTCTGTTTATTGTATTATGTTTGGTTATTATTGTTTGAGAAAATACACTGAACAAAAATATAAACGCAACATGTAAATTGTTGGTCCCATGTTTCATGAGCTGAAATAAAAGATCCCAGAAATGCTCCATTGCACAGAAATTGTATTTTTCGCAGACCACGTATATGATGTTTTCTGGGCGAGCGGTGTGCTGATGTCAACATTGTGAACAGAGTGCCCCACGGAGGCAGTGGTGTTGTTGTATGGGCAGACATTAGCTACGGACAACCAACACAATTGCATTTTATTGATGACAATTTGAATGCACAAAACTATCATGACGAGATCCTGAAGCCCATTGTGAGGCCCCTTTTGTACGATATCTGTGACCAACAGATCCATATCTGTATTCCCAGTCATGTGGAATCCATATATTAGGGCCCAATGAATTTAACTGATTTCCTCATATGAACTGTAACTCAGTAAAAGCAATGAAATTGTTGCATGTTGCGTTTATATTTTTGTTAAGTGTATATATAAAAATAAAATCGTACAAAAACTATAATTACATATCACAAACATAATGTATTATAAGCCGTTTTAGGAGAACGTTCTTCTCCCCCTGCCCTTCCTTCATCCCTTCCTTCATCCCTTCCTTCATCCCTTCCTTCATCCTTTCCTTCATCCCTTCCTTCAGCCCTTCCTTCATCCTTTCCTTCATCCCTTCCTTCATCCCTTCCTTCAGCCCTTCCTTCATCCCTTCCTTCATCCCTTCCTTCATCCCTTCCTTCATCCTTTCCTTCATCCCTTCCTTCAGCCCTTCCTTCATCCCTTCCTTCATCCTTTCCTTCATCCCTTCCTTCATCCCTTCCTTCAGCCCTTCCTTCATCCCTTCCTTCATCCCTTCCTTCATCCCTTCATCCCCCTGACAGCAATCCATGCTTTGGTTTAGCTTCATTGGCACTGTTGACACATGCTAACATTTTAGCAATTATTGTACACATCTCATTAAAGTCATGGGACAAATATTAGCCTTGTTCACACATCATGTTCAAATCATCTACAAGTGACCTCGTTGAGCTTCACAATCAATTTTAGATACAGTACTTTTGGATGATTTGGACATGATACGTGTAAAATGCTAATATCAGTCCCATGACTTGAATTGGATTTGAGCCACAAATGCGAGAAAAAAACGTGCATGTGGAAACAGTGCCAGGAAAACTAAACCAAAGCATGGATTGCTGTGATACTTTCAAATAACGGAAGACACATTTCAGTTGAATGCGTTCAGTTGTACAACTGACTAGTTATCCCCTTTCCCATGTAATTTAAGATAGCAATAAAACCAGAATGAAAAACAGATCACAATAAGCCCTTACAACAGGGACTGTGAAGAGACAGACATTCTATATTTTGTATTGTATTATGTATTGTATTATGTCTGCCACGTTATTTAATTGTAACATAAATATAGTGCAATATATACTACTTTGTGTTTTGTTTCCTGTTTGGACCCCAGGAAGAGTAGCCACTTCCTCAGCAGCAGATAATTGCAGATCCTAATCAGAACTAATAATACTAAGATCTTCATGAACACAGCCAAAGGATTATTGTTGCCGTAGCACATATGAAATGTTTTTATTGGTCTGTTAGAATGTTGACGGCCCAAACTGGGATGCCTCGAGTCCCAACGGTTCTAGTGTTAATTAAGGAGTGTTCAGACATTTACTGGAACTGCACTGAACAACCCCGAAAGAAAAGAGAACCCCAGTAGTTACCTGTCTTCCTGATTAACCCCAGTAGTTACCTGTCTTCCTGATTAACCCCAGTAGTTACCTGTCTTCCTGATTAACCCCAGTAGTTACCTGTCTTCCTGATTAACCCCAGTAGTTACGTGTCTTCCTGATTAACCCCAGTAGTTACCTGTCTTCCAGATTAACCCCAGTAGTTACCTGTCTTCCAGATTAACCCCAGTAGTTACCTGTCTTCCAGATAAACCCCAGTAGTTACCTGTCTTCCAGATAAACCCCAGTAGTTACCTGTCTTCCAGATTAACCACAGGAGCTATCTGTCTTCCAGATGAACCCCAGTAGCTACCTGTCTTCCAGATTAACCCCAGGAGCTAACTGTCTTCCAGATTAACCCCAGTAGTTACCTGTCTTCCACATTAACCCCAGTAGTTACCTGTCTTCCAGATTAACACCAGTAGTTACCTGTCTTCCTGCTTTCTTTATATCATGGGAGATCATATCATGTCCTTTGTGGTTTGTCTCTGCACACTGACTGCAGATCAGCATCTGGTCTGTCCTACAGAACACCTCCAGAGGACTGTAGACATGTTGACAGAGTTTCTGCACCAGGTCTCCAGTCACATCCACCAGTGTGTGTTTCTGTAGTTTAGGTATTGTATAGTGCTGTCTGATGTGGGCCCCGCAGTAGGACACACTGCAGGTCTGACAGAACTTCACAGCTTGGACCTCAGAGCAGATATCACAGGGTACCTCTACTGGCCTGGTGGGAATTGGAAATAACAGTTATTAAATACATTGATCAAAAGAACCTGATCCATTCAGAAGCTCCAGGTGGTATCTGATTTTAAGTACCGTGGCATCATAGTTGATTCCAACCTCTATTTTAAAAAGCATGTGAAAAGGGTCATTCAGATAACCAAATTCAACCTAGATCATTTCCCGATTTATATGAAATTGTTTGACTACAGAGGTAGCAAAACTTACTTCAAATCTATGATACTCCCCCACTTAACATACTGCTTGACTAGTGAACCAAGCTTGCTGTACAACATTAAAACCTATTCAGTCTGTCGACAAACAGGCTCTCAAAGTGCTTGATAGGAAGCCCAATAGCCATCTTCACTGTTACATCCTCAGAAAGCATGAGCTCCTGAGTTGGGAAAATCTTGTGCAATACACCGACGCATGTCTTGTATTCAAGATCCTAAATGGCCTGGCTCCCCCTCCACTCAGTAGTTTTGTTAAACAGAAAACCCAAACATATGGCAGCAGATCCACAAGGTCTGCCATGAGAGGTGACTGTCCCTTAAGAAAAAGCATCTTCAGTAAATCCGCTTTCTCTGTGAGAGCTTCCCATGTCTGGAATACACTGCCATCAGACACACATAACTGCACCACCTATCACACTTTCACAAAATGTATGAATACATGGCTAAAGGTCAATCAGATTTGTGATCATAATCCCTAGCTGTGTATTGTCGCTTTCCATGTTGTCTGTTTGTGAGGTGTGGAAACACTTTGTTGCTTTTATGAATTTTGTTGTGCTGCTTTTTGTCCTATGTCGCTCTGTCTGTATGCTACGTCTTGCTTGTCCTATGTCGCTCTGTCTGTATGCTACGTCTTGCTTGTCCTATGTCGCTCTGTCTGTATGCTACGTCTTGCTTGTCCGATGTCGCTCTGTCTGTATGCTACGTCTTGCTTGTCCTATGTCGCTCTGTCTGTATGCTACGTCTTGCTTGTCCTATGTCGCTCTGTCTGTATGCTACGTCTTGCTTGTCCTATGTCGCTCTGTCTGTATGCTACGTCTTGCTTGTCCTATGTCGCTCTGTCTGTATGCTACGTCTTGCTTGTCCTATGTCGCTCTGTCTGTATGCTACGTCTTGCTTGTCCTATGTCGCTCTGTCTGTATGCTACGTCTTGCTTGTCCTATGTCGCTCTGTCTGTATGCTACGTCTTGCTTGTCCTATGTCGCTCTGTCTGTATATTACGTCTTGCTTGTCCTTTGTCGCTCTGTCTGTATATTACGTCTTGCTTGTCCTATGTTGCTCTGCGTGTTCTCACTGCTCAATGATTGTCTATATTGATATTGTTTTTAATAACCTGCCCAGGGACTGCGGTTGAAAATTAGCCGGCTGGCTAAAACCGGAACTTTTACGGAAACGTTGATTAATGTGCACTGTCCCTGTAAAAATAAAATAAACTCAAACTCAAACACATGGCCTGATAATATAACACATGGTAACCTACCTATCTGTTATCATGATAATATAACACATGGTAACCTACCTATCTGTTATTATGATAATATAACACATGGTAACCTTCCTATAACTATCTGTTATCATGCTAATGTAATACATGGTATCCTACCTATAACTTCTGTTATCATGATAATATAACACATGGTAACCTACCTATCTGTTATCATGATAATACAACACATGGTATCCTACCTATCTGTTATCATGATAATATAACACACGGTAACCTACCTATAACTTCTGTTATCATGATATTATAACACATGGTAATCTGCCTATCTGTTATCATGATAATATAACAGATGGTAACCTACCTATAACTTCTGTTATCATGATAATATAACACATGGTAACCTTCCTATCTGTTATAATGATAATATAACACATGGTAACCTACCTATAACTAATATAACACATGGTATCCTACCTATAACTTCTGTTATCATGATAATATAACACATGGTAACCTACCTATAACTAATATAACACATGGTATCCTACCTATAACTTCTGTTATCATGATAATATAACACATGGTATCCTACCCATCTGTTATCATGATAATACAACACATGGTATCCTACCTATCTGTTATCATGATAATATAACACATGGTAACCTACCTATAACTTCTGTTATTATGATAATATAACACATGGTATCCTACCTATCTGTTATCATGATAATATGACACATGGTAACCTACCTATAACTAATATAACACATGGTATCCTACCTATAACTTCTGTTTTCATGATATTATAACACATGGTAACCTATCTATCTGTTATCATGATATTATAACACATGGTAACCTACCTATAACTTCTGTTATCATGATATTATAACACATGGTAACCTACCTATAACTTCTGTTATCATGATATTATAACACATGGTAATCTACCTATCTGTTATCATGATATTATAACACATGGTAACCTTCCTATAACTTCTGTTATCATGATAATACAACACATGGTAACCTACCTATCTGTTATCATGATAATATAACACATAGTAACCTACCTATCTGTTATCATGATATTATAACACATGGTAACCTATCTATCTGTTATCATGATATTATAACACATGGTAACCTATCTATCTGTTATCATGATATTATAACACATGGTAACCTACCTATAACTAATATAACACATGGTATCCTACCTATAACTTCTGTTATCATGATAATATAACACATGGTAACCTACCTATAACTAATATAACACATGGTATCCTACCTATAACCTATAATACCACCCTGCGTACCACTGCTGGCTTGCTTCTGAAGCTAAGCAGGGTTGGTCCTGGTCAGTCCTTGGATGGGAGACCAGATGCTGCTGGAAGTGGTGTTGGAGGGCCAGTAGGAGGCACTCTTTCCACTGGTCTAAAAAATATCCCAATGCCCCAGGGCAGTGATTGGGGACACTGCCCTGTGTAGGGTGCCGTCTCTCGGATGGGACGTTAAACGGGTGTCCTGACTCTCTGAGGTCATTAAAGATCCCATGGCACTTATCGTAAGAGTAGGGGTGTTAACCCCGGTGTCCTGGCTACATTCCCAATCTGACCCTCAAACCATCACGGTCACCTAATAATCCCCAGTTTACAATTGGCTCATTCATCCCCCTCCTCTCCCCTGTAACTATTCCCCAGGTCGTATAACTAATATAACACATGGTATCCTACCTATAACTTCTGTTTTCATGATATTATAACACATGGTAACCTACCTATAACTTCTGTTATCATGATATTATAACACATGGTAATCTACCTATCTGTTATCATGATATTATAACACATGGTAACCTATCTATCTGTTATCATGATATTATAACACATGGTAATCTACCTATCTGTTATCATGATATTATAACACATGGTAACCTATCTATCTGTTATCATGATAATATGACACATGGTAACCTACCTATAACTAATATAACACATGGTATCCTACCTATAACTTCTGTTTTCATGATATTATAACACATGGTAACCTACCTATAACTTCTGTTATCATGATAATACAACACATGGTATCCTACCTATCTGTTATCATGATAATACAACACATGGTAACCTACCTATCTGTCATCATGATAATATAACACATAGTAACCTACCTATCTGTTATCATGATATTATAACACATGGTAACCTATCTATCTGTTATCATGATATTATAACACATGGTAACCTTCCTATAACTTCTGTTATCATGATATTATAACACATGGTAACCTACCTATCTGTTATCATGATAATATAACACATGGTAACCTACCTATCTGTCATCATGATAATATAACACATGGTAACCTACCTATCTGTTATCATGATATTATAACACATGGTAACCTATCTATCTGTTATCATGATATTATAACACATGGTAACCTACCTATAACTTCTGTTATTATGATAATATAACACATGGTATCCTACCTATCTGTTATCATGATAATATGACACATGGTAACCTACCTATAACTAATATAACACATGGTATCCTACCTATAACTTCTGTTATCATGATAATATAACACATGGTAACCTACCTATAACTTCTGTTATCATGATAATATAACACATGGTAACCTACCTAGCTGTTATCATGATAATATAACACATGGTATTCTACCTATCTGTTATCATGATAATATAACACATGGTAACCTACCTATAACTAATATAACACATGGTATTCTACCTATAACTTCTGTTATCATGATAATATAACACATGGTAACCTACCTATAACTAATATAACACATGGTATCCTACCTATAACTTCTGTTTTCATGATATTATAACACATGGTAACCTACCTATAACTTCTGTTATCATGATATTATAACACATGGTAATCTACCTATCTGTTATCATGATATTATAACACATGGTAACCTATCTATCTGTTATCATGATATTATAACACATGGTAACCTATCTATCTGTTATCATGATATTATAACACATGGTAACCTTCCTATAACTTCTGTTATCATGATAATATAACACATGGTAACCTACCTATCTGTTTTCATGATAATATAACACATGGTAACCTACCTATCTGTTTTCATGATAATATAACACATGGTAACCTACCTATAACTTCTGTTATCATGATAATATAACACATGGTAACCTACCTATCTGTTGTCATGATATTATAACACATGGTAACCTACCTATAACTTCTGTTATCATGATAATATAACACATGGTATCCTACCTATCTGTTATCATGATATTACATGGTAACCTACTGTACCTATAACTATCTGTTATCATGATGTGTATATTTGTTTTGCATTAAGTCACAGATCTTTTATTTCATGAGGTCATCATTATTAAAACATAGACCTGTATTTACAGCTGGGCTCAAATCAGAATCTCACCCTTTGTTTTGTAGAGAGTCTGCTCCTTTGAAATTAAGAGGGAAATCCATGGATTTGTCAGTCGTCATTGATAGAAAACCAGAGGAAATAGACTCTGCGCTCTCTGGAGGGCCCCTAGTAGTACAAGACCTTCACACAAAACACACAAAAACAAATACAACACTAAATACTAAAAATACAATTAAAGAAAATACAATTAAATACAATTAAAGAAGAATCTACTGTTTTAGTGCGCATGAACAGGAACGCGCTGCACATTGTTTTTATCCGCTATTACCAACAGTTTATTATGTCTTCAATTTTATCGATTATTTACGTTTTAGGGTCCCAGTGGTTGGTTTGAAATGTTTGGACCAAGTTAACAGGTAATATATTAGATACTTTGTAGGCATGTTGGGCGAGTTGAAACCGGTGTATTTCTGAATCAAACGCGCCAAATAAATGGCCATTTTAGGGACATTATCAAACAAAAGGACCATTTATGATGTTTCTGGGACATTTTGGAGTGCCAACAGAAGAAGATCTTCAAAGGTAAGGCATTAATTATATCGCTATTTCTGACTTTTGTGTTGCACCTGCCTGGTTGAAAAATTATTTTCATGTGTTTGTATGCGGGCGCTGTCCTCAGATAATCGCATGGTATGCTTTCGCTATAAAGCTTTTTTAAATCTGACACAGCGTCTGGATTAACAGTAAATTAATATTTAAGCCTATCTATACCACTTGTATCTTTTATCAATGTTTATGATGAGTATTTCTGTCATTTGAATTTGGCTCTCTGCAATTTCACCGGATGTTGTTTGAGACAGTGGATTACTGAACAAAACGCTCCAATTTAAACTGAGGTTTATAGACATAAAGAGGGACTTTATCAAACAAAACAAACATTTATTGTGTAACAGGGACTCGTGTTAGTGCCACCAGATGAAGATCATCAAAGGTAAGTGATTAATTTTATTGCTATTTCTGACTTTTGTGTCGCACCCGCCTGGTTGAAAAATGATTTTCATGTGTTTTGTATGTGGGACGCTGTCCTCAGATAATCGCATGGTGTGCTTTCGCCGTGAAGCATTTTTTAAATCTGACAGCGGCTGGATTAACAAGAAGTTAAGCTTTATTTTGATGTATAACACATATATTTTCAAGAATGTTAAATATCTGAATTTAGTATTTTAGAATTTCGCGCTCTGCAATTTCACCGGATGTTGACCAGTTCCAGTGAAGAGAAATCTACAGCATACAATGACATTCTAGACCATTCTGTGCCTCCACTTTTGAGACAACAGTTTGGGGAAGCCCTTTCCTGTGTCAGCATGACAATGCCTCTGTGCACAAGAGGTCCATACAGAAATGTGTTGTCGAGATTGGAGTGGAAGAACTTGACTGGCTTGCACAGAGCCCTGACCTCAACCCCATCGAACACATTTGGGATGAATTGGAACGCAGACTGCGAGCCCTAATCGTCCAACATCAGTGCTTGACCTCACTATACGCTATGTGGCAGAATGGAAGCAAGTCTCTGCAGCAATTTTCCAACATCTAGGGGAAAGCCTTCCAAGAAGAGTAAAGGCTATTATGGCAGCAAAGAGGGGACAAACTCCATATTAATGCCCATGATTTTGGAATGAGATGTACTTTTGGCTATGTAGTGTATCTACCTAAAATACCTCATACTTCTGCACATTGATCTGGTACTGATACTCCCTGTATATAGCTCTACATTGATCTGGTGATCCCTGTTGTGCCAGTGGATTCGGAAAGTATTCAGACCCCTTGACTTTTTCCGTCACAGTCTTTTTCTAAAATTGATTGAATTAGTTGTTTTCCTCATCAATCTACACACAATACCCCATAATAACAAAGCAAAAACAGGTTTTAGAAATGTTTGCAAATGCATTAAAAATTAAAAACAGAAATATCACATTTACATAAGTATTCAAGACACTTTACTCAGTACTTTTTTGAAGCACCTTTCTTCTTGGGGATGACGCTACAAGCTTGGCACAGCTGTATTTAGGGAGTTTCTCCCATTCTTCTCTGAAGATTGTCTCAAGCTCTGTCAGGATGGATGGGGAGTGTCGCTGCACAGCTATTTTCAGGTCTCTCCAAAGATGTTTGATCAGGTTCAAGTCTGGGCTCTGGCTGGGCCACTCAAGGAAATTCTGAGACTTGTCCTGAAGCCCCTCCTGCGTTGTCTTGGCAGTGTGCTTAGGGTCGTCCTGTTGGAAGGTGAACCTTCGCCCCAGTCTGACGTCCTGAGTGCTCTGGAGCAGGTTTTCATAAAGGACCTCTCTGTACTTTGCCGCATTCATCTTTCCCTCGATCCTGACTAGTATCCCAGTCCCTGCTGCTGAAAAACATCTCCACAACATAATGCAACCACCACCATGCTTCACCGTAGGGATGGCGCCAGGTTTCCTCCAGAAGTGACGCTTGGCATTCAGGCCAGAGAGTTTAATATTAGTTTCATCAAACCAGAGAATCTTGTTTCTCATGGTCAGAGAGTCCTTTAGGTGTATTTTGGCAAACTCCAAGCAGGCTGTCATGTGCCGTTTACTGAGGAGTGGCTTCAGTCTGGCCACTCTGCCATAAAGCCTGACTGGTAAAGTGTTGCAGAGATGGTTGTCCTTCTGGAAGGTTCTCCCATCTCCACAGAGGAAGTCTGGAGCTCTGTCAGAGTGACCATCGAGTTCTTGTTCACATCCCTAACCAAGGCCCTTCTCCCTCGATTGCTCAGTTTGGCCGGGCAGCCAGATCTAGGAAGAGTCTTGGTGGTTCCAAACTTCTTCCATTTAAGAATGATGGAGGCCACTATGTACTTGGGGACCTTCAATGCTGCAGAAATTTAAATTTTTAAATGTTTAAATTAAGGTATCTGTTTTTTATTTTTAATAAATTTGCAACAATTTCAAAAAATCATTTTTTCCTTTGTAGTTTTGGGGTATTGTATGTAGATTGATGAGGGGGAAAAAATTATTTAAGCCATTTTAGAATAAGGCTGTAAAGTAACAAAATGTGGAAAACGGTAAGATGTCTGAATACTTTCCGAATGCACTGTATACAGTGGGGCAAAAAAGTATGTAGTCAGCCACCAATTGTCTAAGTTCTCCCACTTAGAAAGATGAGAGAGGCCTGTAATTTTCATCATAGGTACACTTCAACTATGACAGACAAAATGAGAAAAAGAATCCAGAAAATCACATTGTAGGATTTTTTATGAATTTATTTGCAAATTATGGTGGAAAATAAGTATTTGGTCAATAACAAAAGTTTATCTCAATACTTTGTTATATACCCTTTGTTGGCAATGACAGAGGCCAAACGTTTTCTGTAAGTCTTCACAAGGTTTTCACACACTGTTGCTGGTATTTTGGCCCATTCCTCCATGCAGATCTCCTCTAGAGCAGTGATGTTTTGGGGCTGTTGCTGGGCAACACGGACTTTCAACTCTCCCCAAAGATTTTCTATGGGGTTGAGATCTGGAGACTGGCTAGGCCACTCCAGGACCTTGAAATGCTTCTTACGAAGCCACTCCTTCGTTGCCCGGGCGGTGTGTTTGGGATCATTGTCATGCTGAAAGACCCAGCCACTTTTAATCTTCAATGCCCTTGCTGATGGAAGGAGGTTTTCACTCAAAATCTCACGATACATGGCCCCATTCATTCTTTCCTTTACACGGATCAGTCGTCCTGGTCCCTTTGCAGAAAAACAGCCCCAAAGCATGATGTTTCCACCCCCATGCTTCACAGTAGGTATGGTGTTCTTTGGATGCAACTCAGCATTCTTTGTCCTCCAAACACGACGAGTTGAGTTTTTACCAAAAAAGTTATATTTTGGTTTCATCTGACCATATGACATTCTCCCAATCTTCTTCTGGATCATCCAAATGCTCTCTAGCAAACTTCAGACGGGCCTGGACATGTACTGGCTTAAGCAGGGGGACACGTCAGGCACTGCAGGATATGAGTCCCTGGCTGGCGTAGTGTGTTACTGATGGTAGGCTTTGTTACTTTGGTCCCAGCTCTCTGCAGGTCATTCACTAGGTCCCCCCGTGTGGTTCTGGGATCTTTGCTCACCATTCTTGTGATCATTTTGACCCCACAGGGTGAGATCTTGCGCGGAGCCCCAGATCGAGGGAGATTATCAGTGGTCTTGTATGTCTTCCATTTCCTAATAATTGCTCCCACAGTTCATTTCCTCAAACCAAGCTGCTTACCTATTGCAGATTCAGTCTTCCCAGCCTGGTGCAGGTCTACAATTTTGTTTCTGGTGTCCTTTGACAGCTCTTTGGTCTTGGCCATAGTGGAGTTTGGAGTGTGACTGTTTGAGGTTGTGGACAGGTGTCTTTTATACTGATAACAAGTTCAAACAGGTGCCATTAATACAGGTAACGAGTGGATGACAGAGGAGCCTCTTAAAGAAGAAGTTACAGGTCTGTGAGAGCCAGAAATCTTGCTTGTTTGTAGGTGACCAAATACTTACTTTCCACCATAATTTGCAAATAAATTCATTAAAAATCATACAATGTGATTTTCTGGATTTTTTTTCTCATTTTGTCCGTCATAGTTGAAGTGTACCTATGATGAAAATTACAGGCCTCTCTCATCTTTTTAAGTGGGAGAACTTGCACAATTGGTGGCTGACTAAATACTTTTTTTGCCCCACTATATATACAGTGGGGAGAACAAGTATTTGATACACTGCCGATTTTGCAGGTTTTCCTACTTACAATGGATGTAGAGGTCTGCAATTTTTATCATAGGTACACTTCAACTGTGAGAGACGGAATCTAAAACAAAAATCCAGAAAATGACATTGTATGATTTTTAAGTAATTCATTTGCATTTTAATGCATGACATAAGTATTTGATCACCTACCAACCAGTAAGAATTCCGGCTCTCACAGACCTGTTGGTTTTCCTTTAAGAAGCTCCCTGTTCTCCACTCATTACCTGTATTAACTGCACCTGTTTGAACTCGTTACCTGTATAAAAGACACCTGTCCACACACTCAATCAAACAGACTCCAACTTCTCCACAATGGCCAAGACCAGAGAGCTGTGTAAGGATATCAGGGTTAAATTGTAGACCTGCACAAGGCTGGGATGGGCTACAGGAATATGGCAAGCAGCTTGGTGAGAAGGCAAAAACTGTTGGCGCAAGTATTAGAAAATGGAAGAAGTTCAAGATGACGGTCAATCACCCTCGGTCTGGGGCTCCATGCAAGATCTCACCTCGTGGGGCATCAATGATCATGAGGAAGGTGAGGGATCAGCCCAGAACTACACGGCAGGACCTGGTCAATGACCTGAAGAGAGCTGGGACCACAGTCTCAAAGAAAACCATTAGTAACACACTACGCCGTCATGGATTAAAATCCTGCAGCGCACGCAAGGTCCCCCTGCTCAAGCCAGCGCATGTCCAGGCCCATCTGAAGTTTGCTAATGACCATCTGGATGATCCAGAGGAGGAATGGGAGAAGGTCATGTGGTCTGATGAGACAAATATAGAGCTTTTTGGTCTAAACTCCACTCGCCGTGTTTGGAGGAAGAAGAAGGATGAGTACAACCCCAAGAACACCATCCCAACCGTGAAGCATGGAGGTGGAAACATCATTCTTTGAGGATGCTTTTCTGCAAAGGGGACAGGACGACTGCACCATATTGAGGGGAGGATGGATGGGGCCATGTATTGCGAGATCTTGGCCAACAACCTCCTTCCCCCAGTAAGAGCATTGAAGATGGGTCGTGGCTGGGTCTTCAAGCATGACAACGACCCGAAACACACAGCCAGGGCAACTAAGGAGTGGCTCCGTAAGAAGCATCTTAAGGTCCTGGAGTGGCCTAGCCAGTCTCCAGAACTGAACCCAATAGAAAATATTTGGAGGGAGCTGAAAGTCCGTATTGCCCAGTGACAGCCCCGAAACCTGAAGGATCTGGAGAAGGTCTGTATGGAGGAGTGGGCCAAAATCCCTGCTGCAGTGTGTGCAAACCTGGTCAAGAACTACAGGAAACATATGATCTCTGTAATTGCAAACAAAGGTTTCTGTACCAAATATTAAGTTCTGCTTTTCTGATGTATCAAATACTTATGTCATGCAATAAAATGCAAATTAATTACTTAAAAATCATACAATGTGATTTTCTGGATTTTTGTTTTAGATTCCGTCTCTCACAATTGAAGTGTACATGTGATAAATATTACAGACCTCTACATGCTTTGTAAGTAGGAAAACCTGCAAAATCGGCAGTGTATCAAATAATTGTTCTCCCCACTGTACATACATAAAAATGTGTATCTATTTGATTTCTCGTGTTACTATTTCATTTGTTCATTTCAGTATTCTTTTTAAACTGTATAGCTCGTAGGAAAGCATTTCACGGTAAAGTCTACACCCGTTGTATTCAGCATTTCACGGTAAAGTCTACACCCGTTGTATTCAGCATTTCACGGTAAAGTCTACACCCGTTGTATTCAGCATTTCACGGTAAAGTCTACACCCGTTGTATTCAGCATTTCACGGTAAAGTCTACACCCGTTGTATTCAGCATTTCACGGTAAAGTCTACACCCGTTGTATTCGACGCATGTGACCAATAACATTTGATTTGCACTACCACTGGCCCATGATTTCACCTCCGTTATTTACACCAACTATATTGATTAGAATTAAAGGAATTAAAACATCCCATCATGCTTAGGGTCATTATAGGGGCAGTAGGTAGCCTAGTGGTTAAAAGCATTGGGCCTTTAACCGAAACGACGCTGGTTTGAATCCCCGAGCAGGCAAGGTGGAAAAATATGCTGTTCTGCCCTTGAGCAAGGCAGTTAACTCCCAACAACAACTGCTCCCTGGGCACCGATGACGTGATGTTGATTAAGGCAGCCTCCCGCACCTCTCTGATTCAGAGGGGTTGGGTTATATGTGGAAGACATATTTCAGTTGAATGCATTCAGCTATGCAACTGACTAGGTTTCCCATAGAATAAAATGTTATATTTACTATGCAGTAACTCAATATCTTTCATAGAAATCATATGAACATATTGGTATATATTTGAGAGGTGTGTTGTATTTCTGGTCAAAATCCTCACGTTAATCTATTACATAATTATAGCATAGGATCTAAAAGTATTAAACAAGAACACAAACACACCTCATATCCTGACAACTGTAATGGAAACAGACATCATGAGAAGTGCTACACATGCTTAATTGAACACCCACCTCTTCATATCAGGGTCCATGGTCTCAACAAGATCCTTGTTTGGTGACCCAACTTTACGTCTTTTTTTAGGGATGGCTTCACCCTCAGCCCCCTGATGATAACTCATTATAACTCTCAGAGAGGAGGTCTCACAATCCTGAAGAGGACTTGTCTGGTCCCATATCAATCTGATGATAACTCATTATAACTCTCAGAGAGGAGGCCTCAGAATCCTGAAGAGGACTGGTCTGGTCCCATATCAATCTGATGATAACTCATTATAACTCTCAGAGAGGAGGCCTCAGAATCCTGAAGAGGACTGGTCTGGTCCCATATCAATCTGATGATAACTCATTATAACTCTCAGAGAGGAGGCCTCAGAATCCTGAAGAGGACTGGTCTGGTCCCATATCAATCTGATGATAACTCATTATAACTCTCAGAGAGGAGACCTCAGAATCCTGAAGAGGACTGGTCTGGTCCCATATCAATCTGATGATAACTCATTATAACTCTCAGAGAGGAGACCTCAGAATCCTGAAGAGGACTGGTCTGGTCCCATATCAATCTGTAAATAAGAAGAGTAAACACCATTATATTAAAACGTTTAAATACAAAAGCAGAGTAGAACTACTGTTGGCCTGCAGTGCTGGGGATTTAAATTGACAATATAATGACATTCTGTAAAGCATTTTGTACCGAATATAATTGTGAAAAACACTAATGGCAGAATTTATTTATTTATTTATTATTATGTAAAAAAAAAAAAAAAAAAAGATTTAACCCAGCAATGTGGCATAATTATAGTGATCATGTAATCAGGTTCTTTCAATGTCTTTTTCGTTAAGGTCTTCTTTCAGGATATTGTATTATGCCTAGGCTGGACACGCCCCAACCTGGTCATCGCTAGACGAGATACAGTTTATGCCAATTTGACATCAAAAGCACATTTTTGCATTTTTGTTACCCCTAACCCTTTTCTTAACGTTAACCTAATTTTCCCAACCTACTACGCCAATTATACTAACCTGCGAAGTAGGTCCTATCCTGCTAGGAAAAGTAAATCCTGTGGTCAATTCTGACATAAACTGTATCCCTTTTAACCAAAAGGCCTCAACGTGCCCCAAACATAGAGAACGTTAGAGGCCAAAAGGCTGTATCAGTATGGGCAGCGCTTCGACCAACTGGGTGTGACTTCCAACTTCATTGGCTTACCCTTCCTGGTGACCGTGTTGGAGTCATGTCCAGCCGGGTCATTAGGAGGAATCAGCCAGTCCTGAAGAAGAAAAGGTACTACTTTAAAAAAAGAGAGACAGCAGGGGCAGCGCCAGTGATGCTATCTCTATGGCCCAACGCAAAACAAAAGTGGCTGTCTTTTTAGGAATCCATTTTGTCATGGTTGGATGGGAGTCATAGGCTCTGTCCAAAATCTGTATTGCCTACTACTTACTAAAACGACAACGGGTACTACTATATACTATTTAGAAACGTACTATTTGCTAAAAATGTATGCCGTAAGCACCAAATATCAACTACTAGACTCACCTTTAATTTGGGCACAGTGCGTCCGTCGTTCCTCAAAAGTGTGCAGCGAATTATAGCCGAAATTTGTACAACATCATTGCATTTAAAGCATACTCGATTTCCAAATTTCACATATAAAACGTTATATTTTCGCATACCTAAAATGCCTAATATTTAGAATGCAAGTATGTGTATTCGGACATAACAAATAAAAAAATATGTAACGGGGCTTAATTAGGCCTATGACCGCCTATCAGAGTTCGGGAAGAAAAACATGTATAGAATACACACGATTGTCTATTGTTTCTTTCCTCATAAGCATCTCTTATTTTAGGAAAAATATATTAATATATCTGCTAAATAGCTTAAATCTCAGCGTCAGGTAGCTGTGTAAAAGAGAACACTTTTCGTGGTCTTCCTTGTGCGCACTCCGCAATTATGCCAGTGGGCCTAGTGGGGTACTAGATTTATTTACTTGCCATTTATTAGAAAAAATATGAAAAATCGGGCCTGTATTATATATGTTTCGTTGGATAATAATCGACGCACAAAGAATCTTACACCTGACTTTAATAATAAAAACATGAACCTACCATTTCTCCTGCTGTCTTGCAAGTCGAACAACCTGTGTGAAGCCACAGAAAGAGAGAAAAGTTGTCGAATTTACTTTCAGTTTCTAACAGGAAAGAATTTCAGGAATAGGAATAGACACAAAGAAACATAACAAAATATAGCATTTAGTTATAAAAGAACCGTCATTTGTCATAAATTAATATTCAATTGTTGAGGTTGATTTACTTCGTAACATCTATGTAAATCATTAGAATGTGTCCACAGATAATCCTTAGACGAACTGTGAATCAAACACCAAGCAACCAACCAGCAACCCAGCAACAAACCAGCCAACCAGTCAAAATAATGACAGATGGTAATGTTACAGACTCAGTGTACACAGCATCCCCTTGTTTTACAACTTCCCTCTCTCGAGAACATCTAATTGGTGTCGTGGCTTGTTCTCCAGCAGTAAACAGGAACAGGCAAAGCAGAGACACTAAGTAAAGTCAGAACATTGACTGATATATTAATATAGACTAAATATCAGCACTGTTAATTATTGACTCTCATTGAGTCCTGCATCTATTCACTACATCTTCCACTGTAGTTCCCTCCACTGCCATCAAAACTCTACTTTCAACACCAAATTATGCGATTATTTTGGAGACAGGTTTATAGCAGTGATCGGCATCTATTCATTTACTCTTATAGTATTTCTATGTAGAAACCATATCAACCAGGGAAACTAATAGTTTTCACTTTATGACAGGACATTCAGATTTGTCTGCCTGCCTTGTGATCACAACTAGGTATTTTGCTCAAATAGAGATATAATTCAATTGTATTTTCTTTGAAAAGATGGGCCTGGCTGAGAATATAACATTCAGTGTGACCCTGTTTACTGTAATTTTCTGGATTATCTTGTGTCCAGAACAAAACGACTTATTTTACTCAACTAGAGATTGAAATAAATGATGTTTCAGAAAAGTAACATAATTAGGCCTACAGTATCACAGAGAGGTCAAACAGGTGTAGCCTGAGGGCCATGGACCGTGACTGAGTACACCCTGGCTTTACACCTGGACGTGCCTGGCCCAACCCCACCTAGCCCCACTCTACCTGATACCTGCCTGTTGCTTCCCCTCGAGAGAGCATGACTAAGACTAAGATAGTACACCATATGCACTGGGGGTAGAGAATAAACAGTAGTGTTGCTGTGGACACTGGATAACATGACTAACACACACCTGTTTGACCTCTGTGATGCTGTATTCCTACTTATGTTACTTTTCTGAGTTAGTTCAGGTATCATTCAATGTCCTGTGTTAATTTTTTTTAAAGAAACACCATTTATTTCAATGTCTAGTTGAGTAAAATAAGTAGTTTGTTCTGGTCACAAGATAATCCAGAAAATTGCAGTAAACGGCGTCACACTCAGGCAGAAAAGTGAGAACAATCAGTTTCCCTGGCTCATATGGCTTCTACATAGAAATACTATATGAGTAAATTAATAGATGACATTCACTGCCATAACCCCATCTCCAATATAATCACATCATTTACACAGACCCACCGCAGACCTTGGTCTGAAAATACGTTCCATGGTCTGTTTTGTCAACGAGCTCAGTGTATTCCAAACCCTAGTGGTGACCAGATGATCTCAATAATGTAGGTAGCCTAGTAAACTATGACCTCCTCTGGTATGTTCTATTGTGAACTGGGACTTGTTGTTTCCCTGCAAAACGAGGCTTTTCATCATATTAAAACATGTCCCAGTCCAACATGCCTAGCTCTGCCCACTGGGGGCGTGGCTTACGGAGAGCTCTCTGAAATAAGAGCTTCTATCGTCGTCTCCATCGGATTGAGTTCTCTTCACACCGGAGTCTGCGGCTTAAACATCTCCCATCCACAACACCCTACCTGGTTATGTTTTCATTGGTTCTCAGAGCAGCTCTTATCCACCGGGTGATGACCTGAGGAATACTGACTAATCAGCTGTTATTCATGGTATGCAGCCAGGTGATGACCTGAGGAATACTGACTAATCAGCTGTTATTCATGGTATGCAGCCAGGTGATGACCTGAGGAATACTGACTAATCAGCTGTTAGTCATGGTATGCAGCCAGGTGATGACCTGAGGAATACTGACTAATCAGCTGTTATTCATGGTATGCAGCCAGGTGATGACCTGAGGAATACTGACTAATCAGCTGTTAGTCATGGTATGCAGCCAGGTGATGACCTGAGGAATACTGACTAATCAGCTGTTAGTCATGGTATGCAGCCAGGTGATACAATCACAAATCACATTATTTCTGCCCTAATCTGATTGACTGAAGATAAACTCCACTGAGCAAGAAAAATGTGATGGGGGACTAATGATTCATTAAGCATCCGACCCATTTCAGTTGAGAGAAAGGTAATGTTCCAGGTCATCTGTTTTTGCAGTCTTGTTGAGCACATTATCTGATGTCACAACACCTGGAGAAGTGTTTTCAGCAACCCCATTCATTCTGAGACATTCACGTAACTCCAAAAAAGATTATCAGGAAAGCCACCAATGCCTTGTACTGTTAATAGAGTCTCACATATGGCTAAACAGTTGCAAGTGAAATCAAATCATCATCTTTTATTATTATTTTTTGCTAGTCAGCTTGTAGGCACCCGGCCCTGTCACAAGGAGTAGCTAGACCATGGTGAGCCAAGGAAACCCCACCTGCCAAACCCTCCCTTACCTGGACGGGCCGCTGGGCCGAACCCCAGGCTGTAGTGGTGCCTCAGCACTGTGGTGTAGTGCTTTTGATCGTTGAGCCGCCCAGGACTCAGCCCAAATCATCTAGTAGATTAAAACCAATTCATTGAATAACACAAGCCATTTGAGATGATTTGGGTATGACATTTAAAACACGCTCAACAGAGGAGATTGACTTGCAAAGGAATTGATCCTAAAATACTTTTTTTTGTTTTGTTTAACAAAACCAGTGTGAATTGCAGTTGCTCATTCTCCATAGACTGCTGTATGGGTAAGAAAACACATTTCTAAATATAAAAAAAATCTGACCTACTCTATAAAGGGTGTATGAAGGGTGAAATAACAGCCCCCTCTGAAGGTTGCACTGACAAATGTGACATAACCCACTATGTACATTTTCAAAAAGCCGTGCTTTACAAAGGGTGACTTAACACACGTTAACTAATGCCTTGAGTATTTATTTTACAAGTACACAACCCATAAAGTACACAACGTACAAAAGCTTTCATTTTGTGTTGCACACTTGCATATTTTTGTGATGCAACTACACTAGACAACCATGCATAGCTGATTGCATTCTGGCAACACACACCTGCATAATAGTGGAGGTGCATAAAGATGGCGACCCCATGCACTTACCACAACTTCCTTGTTTGCTAAATTCTCTGTATTGTATATTGCTCTCCGTTACTCTTTATTTTCTATGGTTATTAGCAGAGTATACCTGATCCCAAGTTTAGCTCCAAGAGGGCTGCAATTTGAAAAAGACGAGAGATTATGCTGCTTTATTAGCACATTGAACCATGTCGCACGCCGTAGTTTAAAAACTCTATGAACAGAGCTAAAACAATGACTTCATATCTGAATTCTGCCATCTTTATGCACGTTCACCATTGGCCTAAAGCTTTGCTTGCAGAGCCTATTGCTTCTTCAACAGGTTCCATTTGGAGCCTCCATTTGCTTTACTAGTGTGTCTCCAGCCCTCTTCTCTGGTCCCTGCTGAATGAAGCTCATTTACCCTTTAGACTATGGAATCTAGATCACAGTGTCTAAGAATGAGTCAGCACAGCATCAGCCTTTATATACAGACATTATTATTGCTGACATGAAAAGTACAGTACCTGATAACATGTTCAGTGTATGTCATCATAGCTGACCATATAATCATGAAGCCATCTGAACACATGATAACTTTACCATGTCTTCTATGATTCCGATTAGGTAAAGCAATGATATGTCAAAAGCATTTTAACATAATAAGAAATATTATTTCTAAATATAAGGCTTTGACCAATTGTTTATTTATGAGGGAATAAAGTAAAATTAACTTAATGTCAAAACAGTTTTTATTCATAAAGTCCTTCAATGATGTGTTATACATATATGTTCATATGATGATAGTAGATAAGTAGAAAAATCATAGAATTGTGTTACAAGCATTTTTCGTCAATAAAATAATGCTGAGATTTGTAAATTAAAATATAGGTGTATACATTCTTACATTTGACAGCGTTAACATGAAAGACTATACTCCAGTCCAGGTGATATAGTGTGATCATATCTTCTAACGTTAACATGAAAGACTATACTCCAGTCCAGGTGATATAGTGTGATCATATCTTCTAACGTTAACATGAAAGACTATACTCCAGTCCAGGTGATATAGTGTGATCATATCTTCTAACGTTAACATGAAAGACTATACTCCAGTCCAGGTGATATAGTGTGATCATATCTTCTAACGTTAACATGAAAGACTATACTCCAGTCCAGGTGATATAGTGTGATCATATCTTCTAACGTTAACATGAAAGACTATACTCCAGTCCAGGTGATATAGTGTGATCATATCTTCTAACATTAACATGAAAGACTATACTCCAGTCCAGGTGATATAGTGTGATCATATCTTCTAACGTTAACATGAAAGACTATACTCCAGTCCAGGTGATATAGTGTGATCATATCTTCTAACGTTAACATGAAAGACTATACTCCAGTCCAGGTGATATAGTGTGATCATATCTTCTAACGTTAACATGAAAGACTATACTCCAGTCCAGGTGATATAGTGTGATCACATCTTCTAACGTTAACATGAAAGACTATACTCCAGTCCAGGTGATATAGTGTGATCATATCTTCTAACGTTAACATGAAAGACTATACTCCCGTCCAGGTGATATAGTGTGATCATATCTTCTAACGTTAACATGAAAGACTATACTCCAGTCCAGGTGATATAGTGTGATCATATCTTCTAACGTTAACATGAAAGACTATACTCCAGTCCAGGTGATATAGTGTGATCATATCTTCTAACGTTAACATGAAAGACTATACTCCAGTCCAGGTGATATAGTGTGATCATATCTTCTAACGTTAACATGAAAGACTATACTCCAGTCCAGGTGATATAGTGTGATCATATCTTCTAACGTTAACATGAAAGACTATACTCCAGTCCAGGTGATATAGTGTGATCATATCTTCTAACGTTAACATGAAAGACTATACTCCAGTCCAGGTGATATAGTGTGATCATATCTTCTAACGTTAACATGAAAGACTATACTCCAGTCCAGGTGATATAGTGTGATCATATCTTCTAACGTTAACATGAAAGACTATACTCCCGTCCAGGTGATATAGTGATCTACAGCAGTTATGACAACTTCACCTTCCTTTCTTTGTCAGCCTGCTGGTAGCTGTCAGTCAGTGATGTCACTATCCTTACAGCCATCACGGATTGTCACAGGTGGCTGTGACTGATTTTCACAGTTCTTTTCTTTAAAGCTACAGTTTGATATTTGGGAAGCTGTTAATGGTCATTTCAGATTTGTATATTTACCCAGTGATTGAATATACATGCCTCATGACCATAACTGTCTGTCTTAATCACAACCCAAAATGTAATGTTTTATTAGTCATTTCCATAGCCCCATCCTTCAGCTGAATACCAACATGTCATGTTTTACTAGTCATTTCCATAGCCCCATCCATCAGCTGAATACCAACATGTAATGTTATTTTAGTCATTTCCATAGCCCCATCCATCAGCTGAATACCAACATGTAATGTTTACTAGTCATTTCCATAGCCCCATCCATCAGCTGAATACCAACATGTAATGTTTACTAGTCATTGCCATAGCCCCATCCATCAGCTGAATACCAACATGTCATGTTTTATTAGTCATTTCCATAGCCCCATCCATCAGCTGAATACCAACATGTCATGTTTTATTAGTCATTTCCATAGCCCCATCCTTCAGCTGAATACCAACATGTCATGTTTTACTAGTCATTTCCATAGCCCCATCCATCAGCTGAATACCAACATGTAATGTTATTTTAGTCATTTCCATAGCCCCATCCATCAGCTGAATACCAACATGTAATGTTTACTAGTCATTTCCATAGCCCCATCCATCAGCTGAATACCAACATGTAATGTTTACTAGTCATTGCCATAGCCCCATCCATCAGCTGAATACCAACATGTCATGTTTTATTAGTCATTTCCATAGCCCCATCCATCAGCTGAATACCAACATGTCATGTTTTATTAGTCATTTCCATAGCCCCATCCATCAGCTGAATACCAACATGTAATGTTTACTAGTCATTTCCATAGCCCCATTCATCAGCTGAATACCAACATGTAATGTTATATTAGTCATTTCCATAGCCCCATCCATCAGCTGAATACCAACATGTAATGTTTACTAG
Source organism: Oncorhynchus mykiss (assembly GCF_013265735.2). Classification (NCBI taxonomy): domain Eukaryota; kingdom Metazoa; phylum Chordata; class Actinopteri; order Salmoniformes; family Salmonidae; genus Oncorhynchus; species Oncorhynchus mykiss. Next base: position 8,707,313 of record NC_048583.1, on the reverse strand, counting down.
TCATTTCCATAGCCCCATCCATCAGCTGAATACCAACATGTCATGTTTACTAGTCATTTCCATAGCCCCATCCATCAGCTGAATACCAACATGTAATGTTTACTAGTCATTTCCATAGCCCCATCCATCAGCTGAATACCAACATGTAATGTTTACTAGTCATTTCCATAGCCCCATCCATCAGCTGAATACCAACATGTAATGTTTACTAGTCATTTCCATAGCCCCATCCATCAGCTGAATACCAACATGTAATGTTTACTAGTCATTTCCATAGCCCCATCCATCAGCTGAATACCAACATGTCATGTTTACTAGTCATTTCCATAGCCCCATCCATCAGCTGAATACCAACATGTAATGTTTACTAGTCATTTCCATAGCCCCATCCATCAGCTGAATACCAACATGTAATGTTTACTAGTCATTTCCATAGCCCCATCCATCAGCTGAATACCAACATGTAATGTTTACTAGTCATTTCCATAGCCCCATCCATCAGCTGAATACCAACATGTAATGTTTACTAGTCATTTCCATAGCCCCATCCATCAGCTGAATGTCAAAACTAGTGTCGGGGGCCCCTTTTTGTTGTTTTTCAAATCACTAATTGTTTTGGAAGTGCTATTTATTTCAAAAGTTGTGATTGATTGAATGGCTCTTGGCTTTGTGTTGCCATGTTCATGCTCGGTGAGTTATTTCTGGTTGCCATGTCTGATATCTTTGATTGGCCAATTTTATGTTTGAGTCAAGAAGAGTCATGCTATCATTTTCCACTTTATTTCATGTTGAATATGTTTTTCAAGCTCTTCATTGCATCATCATGTGTTAATACCTTCCAGTCCTCTGGGATATCAGCAGGAAGTGTTGAGTCTCCCTCGTCTTTAGCGATACTCTCATTGAATGTGGCCATCACATACTTCCAGTAGTCTGAAGCTTCAATGCTGGAATCTCCAGTTATGATCCAGTCAGGGTAATATGTCTGGTAGTCCTTGTAGGGGTGAGGTTTGTCTCCTGTCAGGGAGGTCCGGAATGTGTTATCACTAATCACATCAGAGGAACATATATTAGTCCATAACACCTTTGTCTTTAAATTCCTCCAACCCCTGACACCCTGTGGACGGTGAATGGAGGTGAAGTGTTTGGCATGATCCTTCCCTCCTGCTTCACAGGGTGCACCGCAGAAGGGACATACTTCCCCACAGCCAAACTGGCTGGTGAACATATTGTCCTGAGGCTTGAATGGCAGAGATCTGAGCCTCTCTTTGATGTCAGTCCTCTGTTCATACTCTGATGTCACGGTCTGCTTCATTTCCCCTACAAACTCTGTGAGGTAGTCAGCAAACTGATCTGTGTTTGCAGAGTTCAGAATCATAACGGAATCCAGAGCATCCTTTGGAAAGACAAGCTTCTCTCCAAGAGCACTGCAGATGTTTTGAATGAAAGTCTTGATGCATTCTATAGTGCTATGTGTTTTTCTGATAGAAATGGCATCAGTGATTATCTTGACTATCTCTGAAAGATGTTTCTTCTCTGATTTCTCCAGTCTGCTGTCCTTTGAGAGTTGTTGGACAATCTGGTCAAACAGCCAGTCCTTCACAAACTTTTCATAATTCCTTATGTACTTTCTATATTTCTCATATTCTCCATCAGTCAGGAGCTGTTTCAGAACAGAGAACTGGAAGGACGTCCGTGTGCTGTAATCCTCTGACCCTTTACCAGTCTTCATTTCATCAACTACATCAGGACCAATCATTTTGCTCACATAGTCCTGTACAGCTGGCTGTAAGAGCTTTGAGAACTCCTCAGCTTTCTTTAGGCACTGGTCTCGGTTATGAAATAAGTCTTTGAAATCAGTAAGGTACTTGTTCTTAGACTGTTCCAGACACATTCGGGGGTCGTTGGATACAATGAAATCATCATGCATCTTCTGGAACTCTCTGACTGCTATGCCACAGATGTGTAGCTTCAGATGGATCTCACACTCTTCATTAACTTTACGTTTCTTGTTTTGTTTAATTGTTTCATCAATCCTGTTCAGCAGCTCTTTGATGTAAGTATCATGGTAATCTGTTTTACTTTCCACCTTCTGGGTTATAAACTCCTGACACTGTGTTATGATGTCATCACAGAAGACTTGTAGTTTTTTCCTGTGATGGTAATGATCCATGTGCTTTGCAAAGCCTTCAGCATTCCGCCACCAATGAACTGATTTCACAACAAAGTCTGTCTTCCCACAATCCACCAAATTGTTTCTTACCAACATACTATTTACATGACTCCCCCTTAGTGAAAGATTTCCACTTAACATGAGGAAGGCATCCTGAGCCACATCTCTCCTTGGCAGTCCACTAAAATTGATCTCAGACAGAGTTTCCTCCCACATACTTTCAAACTCTTCTTGGAGTTCCTGATCTGATAAATCAGTTTTTTTCTGTCTACAGGTTTGCAGCAAAGCCAGCACCTTTCTCTCCATTGTACTTGTCTGAGAACTCTTGATGTTGTTCAGTTCTGTCATTCCTTCTTTGATCTCAACACCTCCATGCAGGTTGTTCCTCACTGTGTTTTCTGTCTCTCGTCTCAGTGTTTTGGCACTGGACACAAAGTCCTCCCTGTATTTCTCCACCAGATTGACATTGCCATCTTCAATTTCAAAGTATTTTACTAGATTGTCTTGGATTTCCTTTTCTCCCAATGACAGTTTCTCAGATGCTTCTATCATCAAGTATTTTAGCACATCTCTTATGGACCTCTGGGGATTTAGATCTGTTATGCCAAAGTTTGACATTTTGGTTTCAGAACTTACAATCCAGGAATACATCTCCTTCTGGAAGTTCCATTCCCAACCATTGTATTCAGAGCATAATCTGGAGTATGCATCTGCAACCAAGCTGTTTCTGAAACTGAAGATGAATTTCTCAAATTTCACGGACTCCCACAAGCTTTGTGTCCACTTCAGGAAATGTGTAATGTCATCATTACTCTGGCATTTTATTAAGTCTTGCATCAAGCTCTTTTTGAAATCATACACAGCCTCACTGTAGCCAGCATTGACTGGAGCCATAGGGGGAGTCCCATGCCAGAGTCCTGGGATGTAGCAGCTGCTTGTGTCTGGATCATACTCCATCACATCAGTGAACTTAGTGATATTCTCCTTCTTCTCCATTCTGGCTGCTGCCTGGGTCATTTCATTCAACTGTTCCAACAACTTCTTCCTGTCCCTCATGTTGTTGTCATGAGCAGAGATGTCTGACACATTCTGGTGCACAAAATGACATATCGGCTTCTTCCCCACTTCCTTCATCCTGATAAAAGCATGAACAACAATCTGTAGAATGTCTTTCATCTCTGTGGAATTCTCCATGGCCATGTTAATTATTGTGACATCACTGAGTCCAATCACCAGTGTTGCCAGTTCATTGTCATGTTCATAGCTGTCATCTAGTTGAGCCAACTCTGGTGATTTCAACCCCTCTGTGTCAATGATCATGATGAAGTCACATTTCAGCTCCTCCTTGAGTTCTTTGTTGACTTTAATCAGCAGCATGAAGGCCCCTCTGGTGCATCTTCCACTGCTGACAGCAAACTGAACCCCAAACATGGTGTTGAGGAGAGTGGACTTCCCTGTGCTTTGGACCCCTAAAACTGTGACGACCCGGATCTTGCTGTTGGATTCCACAAGAGTATGAAGCTCAGTCAGAACAGCTGATATCCATTTCAGAGGGATATTTGATGCATCTCCATCCACAAGCTCAATGGGGAAACCATCCAACAGCATCTGAGCACACAATCCAGGGAGATGCTCCATCTGTTTCCATTCTGGATTGTCTTTAGGGAGATAGCAGGAAGCTTCATACAGCTGGCCCAACTCACGCAGGAAGTGTTCAAGTCCCAGGGAACAGTCACACATTTGCCTATCCAAATCGGCAATGTCTTTTTTCTCTGGATGATTTTGGCAAAGCTCTTTGTACTGCTTCCGCAAACCAGACAAGTTCTGCCGAGACAGATTGTCCAAATTAATCTGCATCCATTTGAGGAAATAGGATCGCTCCACTTTTGAGCTTGACATGCCAGTTATGTTTTTTATTGCTTTTGTCATCTCAAATCTTTGTTGCTCCTCTCTCAGTTCTATTTCCCTTTTCTTCAGAGAGCTCTTGTAGTGTTCAATTTCCTGACCCCCTGCTTTTCTCAGTCTACATCTCTCTTTCTCCAACTGGGAAAGCTCTTTCCAGATTGTTCCCTGTAAGGGTAGCTGTTCATCTTTGAATTTAATTGTGTCTGTGATGTTCCTGGTGATTTCATTTGCTGTCTTCCTGGCACTCTGACACTCATCACTGTCTTCATCAACCAGAATCCCAAACTGATGAGCCTCGTCAGCCATGTTTTCAATTGGCAGTTTGTTTGGACTTGTTTCGGTGATGTCACCGACAGATGACTGCAAGGTTTTTACAAATTCTGCATCATTTTCATTTTCCTTAACAATCACATTTGTTGGCTTGATACTGAATTCTGTGGTGAGTTTTCTCAATGTGTTTTCTGTGATTTTATTTTTCTGAGAGTCAACAACCAGAAATAACTCTGCTTTTCCAGTTCTGCGTTTCAAAATCTCAGAATATGCATCTAATTCATTACAAAAAATGTAAACTGCAGCTGATGTTTGACACAGAAAGGAGAACTGTTTTTCAAAGGACCTGATGTCTCCTCTGAGATTGGCCACCACCATAGGCTTAGTGAAGATGTCTATGTTTCTGTTCCCACATGGAAGGTACCAGTTGATTTCAACCAGACCATCTGAGATTTGCCGAGGGAAATCGCCACATTCCATATCATGATGAAGAAATGTGTCATTGTACTGTTGAGGGTTACTAAGCAACTTGTTCAAAATCTGAGACTTGGACAAGCTGCTCTTTCCTATCCTAACAAAGGACACCATAGGAATACCAGAGACAACAATTCTCTCCTCTATGAAGGACTTTGAGTCAGCTTGTGAAGAGGGTCTAAACTTCCTCACTATGTCCCTCAAGGCCCACAGCATCAAAGTGATTTGTTCTGTGTCACAGTTGGGCAGCAGCAGAGGAACAGCAAACTGACACATGGACATTTTCTGGACCATCTCCTGCTGCAGGAAACCATCTGAACACAGAAACAGGGCTGTAATCAGGTCAAGGGGGTTTACCTTCATATGATCCTTCTCATCAATGGGGGTGTACTTTACATCCCTTGCTGAGACGTTCATCCTCATCAGTTCTTTCAGAAAACACCACGGTAGAGATTGAGGAGTTACCGTATGGTTCTTTCCTAACGTTAGGCCATCGATTGAAAGCACGGCATTCAACGACAGTTTCTCCTCAAAATGCTGTGTCAGTCCCAACTTCTGCATAAAACGGTTCAAAGTGAGCTCTGCAATAACAAAGGAAGATGTTTGAGTTTACAAAAATATTCAAGTTTATTTCATCTTGAAGCTGCAGTTGATTACTTACTTGTATGTAGGGTAGTACAGACTGGGTCACTCTCCATATTTCTCTTGTCAATGGTGCAGACAGTGATGTTGTACTCTGTCCCTGGCGTCAGACCAGTAACATTTCCAAAGATCTTGTTGGTAGTGAAGGACTCACTTGGACTGGCATTGTCACACCATGTCACCCTGAAGTGGTGCAGGATGTCCTCCATGCCATCAGGATGATCCCAGATCAGTTTAGCAGAGGTCGCACTATAGGACCATATAACAAGATTTCCTGGAGGCGAAGGGTCTGTGTAACAGAAATAACACAAAACAGAGTTGTATTGGATTATTAAAAACATGGTGATTTGTAACATACAGTGGTGTTTGAAATTATTGACCCTCTTGATAAAGATGAGCAATAATGACTGTATAAAATACATCCAATACTGGCCTATATTGCAAACAAATGTGGATATTATTTTATACTAATACAACTGCTCATAGAAATATACATATTATTTTCTCAAAAAAGTTAGGGGTCCAACTTATTGACACCCCTAAAGATTCTTATAAATAAAGTGGTCAAAGGTTTAGCATTTGGTCCCATATTCCTAGCACCCAATGACTACATCAAGCTTTTGACTACAAACTTGCTGGATTGTTTGGTTGTTTCAGAATATTTTGTGCCTAATATAAATGAATGGTAAATAATGTACTGTGTCATTTTGGAGTAACTTTTATTATAAATAAGAATATAATAACATATCTACATTAATGTGGATGCTACCATGATTACTAATAGTCCTGAATGAATCATGAATAATGATGAGTGAGAAAGTTACAGAGGGTCAAACATCATACCCCCAAGATATGCTAATCTCTCAACATGACCTATAACAGGGGAGATTAGCTTGCCTTGGGGGTATTTAAAAACAAGTACCCTTGTACTGGATCACTACACCACTCATCTCTTTAGCCTTTTACAACACTAGGCTCTAACAATTAGAATTCTAAACTTCTTAGACTACCAAAATAATAATTTTTGGACAGCTAAAACAAGAACACAATTCCTCTTCAGAAAAATGGTTCAGTCTAGTTCAGATTTGTCCAATTCCACCCCCCAGAAGTGAAGTGAGTCGGTATGAGGCTTACTTGTGCAGATGGTTGTAGAGAGAGGTTTGCTCTGCTCCCCATTGTTCAACACAGTTGAGACACTGATGTTGTACTGAGTACCAGGTTGCAGGCCAGAGAGAGTTCTGTAGGAGTCCTCAGTATTGGCAGAGCGGGTCTCTGTTCCCAGGCTGCAGTAGGATATGAGAAAGCATTGTGGGACTTTCTCCAATTCTTCAGCCTTGGACCAACTGACAGTGAAGGAGGTCGCTCCAGACTGTTTTATGTGTAAGTCCATGGGTGCTGGGACCACTAGAAAGAAATATAATTTGTTTGACAAAATATAAGATTGTTTGTTAATGTCTTGTTTGGACATCACATGAAAACAACAACATCCCTAGAAGCACATAACCAAAGACCAACTCAAGTTACTGTACCAGTGAATACAGATGCTGAGATCCGTCTGCTTTGTCTGCCATCTTCTCCCTCTGAAGCCACACTGAACTGGTACTTTTTACCAGGCTGGAGTCCATCTATTTCAACATTAAACCCATCTTCCACCCTCAGGCTCCTCTCTTCTCCATCACATCCCCAGGTCACTCTGAAAGTCTGTGGTCCTGTCAGTCCCTCAGGAGAACCCCAGCTCAGAGACACAGAGCCTGATGTCACGGACGAGAACTGGATCTCACCAGGAAGGGGGAGCACTTAAAGAAATAATGGAAGAGAAAAATTATTACTTTAATTGCATCGAAACAAAAAAGAAAAATACATATTAATCAAACAATCATTATGGAATAAGAATTATTAATCTAAACAAATTCATCTTCCTCTTTTAATGGTCTTAAAATTGTATGTATGTTGTTGAACACCATGTAAAGGTCTGAAAATACAATGTTTGGGAAATGTATTTCTTGATTGTACAAACACCTACCGTCAATTGAGGCCAGCTTTAGTCTTCGACATTGATCTCTATCAAAAGTCTTGAAAACAGAGTAAGAATCCATTATTTTGATGAAAAACACTTGTTGTTTTACAGAACATACGATGAAAAAGCTTGTATGTCTGAACATTATTATTATCAAATTCAATATCTTCTTTAAAGAACATCATCAGGTACAAGAAAAGAGAACAGAACCTACCTGTTTTCCAGCTTGTTTTATCTCTTCAATGATTGTGTCATGACCTTTGTGCTTTGTCACTGAACACTCCAAGCAGATCAGCTTCTGGTCTGTCCTGCAGAACACCTCCAGAGCTCTGTGGTGTTCCTGACAGAGTCTCTCCTCCAGGTCTCCAGTCATCTCCACCAGGGTGTGTCTCAGTAGTTTAGGTAGTGTGTAGTGCTTCTTAACGTGGGTCTCACAGTAGGACTGAGTGCAGGTCAGACAGGACTTCACAGCTTGGACCTCACATACATCACAGACCACCTCTCCTGGCCTGAAGTGTAAGACAATTACACACATTAAAATGTAAACACTAAAACATAACAAAATACATTAATTTATTAGATTGGCCAAGCAACTTTAAATTTCACAAGAAATATGTACTTTATATACATGTCAATCATGTACACTATATATACAAAAGTGTGTAGACACCCCTTCAAATGATATTTCAGCCACACCCGTTGCTGACAGGTGTATAAACCTGAGCACACAGCCATGCAATCGCCATAGACAAACATTGGGAACGGATGGCCTTACTGCAGAGCTAAGTGACTTTCAACGTGGCACCATCATAGGATGTCACCTTTCCAACAAGTCAGTTTGTCTGTGGTAGGTCTGTGGAGGCTCGGCCTCTTAGTTCCAGTGTTAGGGATGGGGCCCCGTTTTCTCAATTTCCGCCTAAATGACATACCCAAAGCAAACTGCCTGTAGCTCAGGCCCTGAAGCCATGATATGCATATTCTTGGTACCATTTGGAAGGAAACACTTTGACGTTTGTAGAAATGTTAAACTATTGTAGGATAATATAACACAATAGATATGGTAGAAGAAAATCCAAAGAAAAACAAAAAGCGATAGTTTTTATGTTGAGAGACCATCTTTGAAATGCAAGAGAAAGGTCAAACAGCAAGATACGATCTGAATTGCATCCAGGAGGCTGTCCACGGGGTGGCAGCAGTGTATGTGCAAAGTTTCAGACTTGTAACTTCAAGAACAAGCAAGAAATATGACATTTTGTATAAAGACAGTCTTCAAAAATCGGTGTCCTTGCGCGCCATGATGCAGTTGCAATCGGTGTCCTATTGAACATACTTCTTTCCGAAAGATATATTCAAGTTTGATAATTTTTTAGGGTGTCTGAGGAACAAATACAAACACATTTTGACTTGTTGAAACAAAGTTTAGGGGTAGATTTTCAGATTCCTTTCTTTGTAAGTTGAACAAGTGGATTTCCCAAATCGATGGAGCCAACCATAGGGACTTTTTGGGATATGAAAAATGATTTTATCTAACAAAAGCGAGACAACATGTCTCTGGGTCCCTTTCGAAACAAATCAGAGCAAGATTTCAGAATTTAAGTAAATATGTGGAGGTGAAAAATAATAATATATATTTTGTTGTTGCATGCTCTCCTCAAACAATAGCATGACATGTTTTCGCTGTAATAGCTACTGTAAATCAGACAGTGCAGTTAGATTAACAATCATTTCAGCTTTCAGCCGATATAAGACACTTATGTACCTAAATGTTTAACCACAAAAAAAAATACTTGAATTACGTGTCATGCTGCTTGGGTAGAAATTGTACAGTTAGCGGTACACCCATCCCCAACAGGTTTCACTACAGCATACAGTGGAATTCTAGACAATTCTGGGGAAATCCCAACCTGTTTCAGGATGACAACGCCCCCGTGCACATAGCGAGGTTCATACAGAAATGGTTTGTCGAAGTCAGTGTGGAAGAACTTGACCCCCTCAAACAACTTTGGGATGATCTATTAAAAAATGTAATATCACATTACTCAGTACTTTGTTGAAGCACCTTTGGTAGCGGTTACAGCATTGATTATTCTTGGGTATGACGCTACAAGCTTGGCACAGCTGTATTTGGGGAGTTTCTCCCATTCTTCTCTGTAGATCCTCTCAAGCTCTGTCAGGTGTAATGGGGAGTGTTGCTGTACAGCTATTTTCAGGTCTCTCCAGAGATGTTCGATAGGGCTCAAGTCCGGGCTCTGGCTGGGACACTCAAGGATATTCAGAGACTTATCACAAAGCCACTCCTGCGTTGTCTTGGCTGTGTGCTTCGGGTTATTGTTCTGTTGGAAGGTGAACCTTCGCCCCAGTCTGAGGTCCTGAGCACTCTGGAGCCGGTTTTCATGTAGATGATCTCTCTGTACTTTGCTCCGTTCATCTTTGCCTCGATCCTGACTAGTCTCCCAGTCCCTGCCGCTGAAAAACATCCCCACAGCATGATGCTGCCACCACTATGCTTCACCGTAGGGATGGTGCCAGGTTTCCTCCAGATGTGACCCTTGGCATTCAGGCCAAAGAGTTCAATCTTGGTTTAATCAGACCAGATAATCTTGTTTCTCACGGTCTTGAGAGTCTTTAGGTGCCTTTAGGCAAACTCCAAGAGGACTTCTGTCTGGCCACTCTTCCATAAATGCCTGATTGGTTGAGTGCTGCAGAGATGGTTGTCCTTCTGTAAGTTTCTCCCGTCTCCACAGAGGAACTCTGGAGCTGACCATTGGTTCTTGGTTACCTCCCTGACCAAGGCCCTTCTCCCCTGATTGCTTAGTTTGGCCAGGCGGCCAGCTCTCGTTAGAGTCTTGGTGGTTCCAAGCTTCTTCAATTTAAGAATGATGGAGGCCACTGTGTTCTTGAGGACCTTGAATGCTGCAGAAATGTTTTGGTAGCCTTCCACAGATCTGTGCCTTGACACAATCTTGTCTCAAAGCTCTACGGACAATTCCTTCGACCTCGTGGCTTGGTTTTGGCTCTGACATGAACTGTCAACGATGGGACCTTACATAGACAGGTGTGTGCCTTTCCAAATCATGTCCAATCAATTAAATTTACCACAGGTGAACTCCAATCAAGTTGTAGAAACATCTCAAGGATGATCAATGGAAACAGGATACACCTGACCTCAATTTCGAGTCTCATAGCAAAGGGTCTGAATACTTAAGTAAATAAGGTATTCCTGTATTTATTTATTTTTTAATTTACATTTGCTAAAATTTTTACTTTGCCATTATGGGGTATTGTGTATAGATTGATGAGGAAATTATTTTATTTAATACATTTTAGAATACGGCTGTATTGTAACAAAATGTGGAAAAAGTCTGTTTTGAATACTTTACGAATGCACTGTATCACACTGACAAGGCATATGAACTAACGGGTTATAGAGCAAACAACGCAATTATTACAACACATAGATTGTAATTGTAATATGGCTTTTTTTTCATGGCTGGTCTTCCCCAGTGATTTTATCCACGCACCGCTACTGCTCGAGCAGTTCAAGAATTGCCTTCATGAAAGGCGTGCCACTGCTACTGTTGAGGGAGGTTAAGAAACAAGCAGAAAGCTCATTTTCTTGTTTGCTAATTTAATAAAAGGCACTTACATAAAACAAATTATCTTATGTGGAGTGGTAAACAAATATGGATACTTAAAGCTACAATGTTTACCTTTTTGGGCAACCCAACCAAAATTCACCAAGAAATGTGAGGTACAGATATTTTATTCCCATTGAAAGCAAGTCTAAGAAGCGGTATATCTATTATATTTCTATGCTTTGCGTTCTGAAGTTTCATTTTTGTATCCTTTACTTTCGGTTTTGTACACCAGCTTCAAACAGCTGGATATCCCATAGTTATCGTTATGGAAAAGTTATTTCACAGTGGTACAATGATTCTCCACACTATGACTGCTTGTTTTGTCACAAACTGAAATTAGGCAAACTATTAGAGTTTTAGCAACCATGAAATGGCAGAGCGTTTTCTGCATAGTGCATCTTTAATGTGGTGATGCCATTTGGCACCCCTGGTTCTTTAATAAGAGACACCTGCTGATCAATTGACAGTTTTCTCAACCAATGAGAAGTTACAAAAGGTTTAGAGAAAATAGGTGTATCTAGTGGATAACAAAGAAGGAGAAAATGAGAAGACATGCATGTAAGACTATTTAACGAGAGCTGCAGAGTCAAGAAGTGTATTTTGAGCTGAGAAAGTAACCGCATTATAAAGGTAAATTAAAGGTGTACTGACAGCATTTTAGCATGAAATTAATTTAACATGAAATCTCATTCAAATCTGTATTCTGAGCGTTTTGCTCTCTGAGCGTTCAGAGCACATACTGAACTATTGACACTGGACACTCTGGCCGTGGAGTAGGGTTGATCCGAGCGTTCTGACCTCACAACAGCAGTCAAGCACCCAAACTAACTGACTTCCAACCAGACACAAATAGAGAACACCTCACTCTGATCATTTTATTCGCTCTAGCAAAGCTGGTTAGGCTGTTTTAATGTTATCTAGAGCATTTGTAACTGTGCTGCTGGCAACTATTTAACTGTTTTTTTGCAAACTGTTTACTGACACCGGGCATATTCAACGAGTATTGCGCATTTGTAAATCAGTTATGTAGTCTGCCTCAATTTAAGCAGCACACAATGTACCAGACCAGCTGTGATTTACATCCTGACTGCAATCAATATTTTTGGGACTACCAAAAAATGTATTTGTGAATTATATTAATCACGCATTGAACTGCATCCATCTATTCTGCCAACAATGCCTTACTGTACATCATGGATTTTTTTGTAAAAAAATATTTTTTAAACCTCTTATAAAGTTGGTTTTGTAACATATACACTGGGAATTTTATATTTTTGACTGATATGATTGTTTCATATCTGCAAAGTAGTTTAAACCGCTGTCAGTTCCACTTTAAATAAGATGTTTATGGGTGTTTTACTGCAGATTAGGCTGTTCAAATGTGCCTAGCAAAAGTGGTAGTGTAGTCAGCTAGCCATATTCAGGCTGATCCTGTGCTGCAGTATGCAGAGGGAAGTGAGACAGATGAGCTGCATGTACCTGAATGAGAGACTTCACCTGTCAAGAGGAGAGAAGGGCTACGGTAAAACTAGTTTGCTTATAGCCTTATACAGCTCGTTGAGTGCGGTCTTAGTGCCAGCATCAGTTTGTAAAGATTTTTTGAAATCTGACACAGAGGTTGCATTAAGGAGAAGTGTATCTATAATTCCATGCATAACACTTGTATCTTTTATCAATGTTTATTATGAGTATTTCTGTAAATTGATGTGGCTCTCTGCAAAATCACCGGATCTTTTGGAAGCAAAACATTACTGAAAAATAACGCGCCAATGTAAAGTGAGATTTTTGGACATAAATATGAACTTTATTGAACAAAACATACATGTATTGTGTAACATAAAGTCCTATGAGTGTCATCTGATGAAGATCATCAAAGGTTAGTGATTAATTTTAGCTCTATTTCTGCTTTTTGTGACTTAGCTCTCTTTAGCTGGAAAAATGCCTGTGTTTTTCTGTGACTAGGCTCTGACCTAACATAATAGCATGGTATGCTTTCGTCGTAAAGCCTTTTTGAAATCGGACACTGTGGTGGGATTAACAACAAATGTATCTTTAAAATTGTGTATAATACTTGTATGTTTGAGGAATTTTAATTATGAGATTTCTGTTGTTGACAAATCGATCCCGTTAACGGGATTTCAGCCCGTCTCATCCCTAAGAAGTTAATAAACAACTTGGAAAATTCCAGAAAATGATGTCATGGCTTTAGAAGGTTCTGATAGTCTAATTGACATAATTTCAGTCAATTGGAGATGTACATGTGGATGTATTTCAAGGCCTACTGTCAAAATCTGTGCCTCTGCTTGACATCATGGGAAAATCAAAAGAAATCAGCCAAGACCTCAGGAAACAAATTGTAGACCTCCACAAGTCTGGTTCATCCTTGGGAGCAATATCCAAATGCCTGAAGGTACCATGTTCATCTGTACAAACAATGGTACGCAAGTATAAACACCATGGGACCACACAGACATCATACCCGGTCAGGAAGGAGGCGCGTTCTGTCTCCTAGAGATGAACGTACTTTGGTGCAAAAATTGCAAATCAATCCCAGATAAACAGCAAAGGACCTTGTAAAGATGCTGGAGGAAACAGGTACAAAAGTATCTATATCCACAGTAAAACGAGTCCTATATCGACATAACCTGAAAGGCCGCTCAGCAAGGAAGAAGCCACTGCTCCAAAACCGCCATAAAAAAGCCAGACTATGGTTTGCAACTGCACATGGGGACAAATATCGTACTTTTTGGAGAAATGTCCTCTGGTCTGATGAAACAAAAATAGAACTGTTTGGCCATAATGACCATCATTAAGTTTGGAGGAAAAAGGGAAGGCTTGCAAGCCAAAGAAGACCATCCCAACCGTGAAGCACGGAGGTGGCAGCATCATGTTATGCGGGTGCTTTGCTGCAGGAGGGACTGGTGAACTTCACAAAATAGATGGCATGATGAGGCAGGGAAATTATGTGGATATATTGAAGCAACATCTCAAGACATCAGTCAGGAAGTTAAAGCTTGGTCGCAAATGGGTCTTCCAAATGGACAATGACCCACAAGCATACTTCCAAAGTTGTGGCAAAATAGCTTAAGGACAACAAAGTCAAGGTATTGGAGTGGCCATCACAAAGCCCTGACCTCAATCCCATAGAAAATTTGTGGGCAGAACTGAAAAAGCGTGTGCGAGCAAGGAGGCAAGGAGTTTACATACATTCAATTAGTACTTGGTAGCATTGCCTTTAAATTGTATAACTTGGGTCAAACGTTTCGGGTAGCCTTCCACAAGCTTCCCAATATAAGTTAGTTGAATTTTGGCCCATTCCTCCTGACAGAGATGGTGTAACGGAGTCAAACCTGATTTTTACTCCTGAACTTATTTAGGCTTGCCATAACAAAGGGGTTGAATACTTATTGACTCGAGACATTTCACCTTTCCATTTTGAATCAATTTGTACAAATTCTGAAAAACATAATTCCACTTTGACATTATCTTAATTTAACCCATTTTAAACTCAGGCTGTAACACAACAAAATGTGGAAAAGGTCAAGAGGGGTGAACACTTCTGAAGCCACTGTATACAGCAACTCCTCCCTTATAAGCATTCCGGTCTCGTCTATAGATCTTATATCCTTGTATTGCTACTGCTGTATCAAAGGAATTATCTAAGTGAGTCTCAAATTGCTAATATATGAATGTTATCTGATGTTAGCAAGTTATTGACATCATGAACTTTACTTCTAAGGCTACATATATTAATATGGGCTATTTTCAGCCCTTTCCTGGGTGGCTTATCAGAGATAGACATAATATGGAAAAGAACAAACTAAACAAGAGAAACAAATATTCAGCAGTCCATTAATCAGTTGGTGTGTGTGCGCACGCTGCAGGCTTGAAGCTACGAACCAATAGGCTTGGCTCTCTCATCCCTTCCAGGCTTTTGGGAGGGAGGGTGGACAATGAGCCTTTCATAGCTGATGTAAGCAATGTCCCCACGCGCTCTTGCAGCTTTCATGGCTGGGATAACTTCTTTCCTCTTTTGGCCCACAGCTTCAGGATAGTCCTCGTTGAGGAAGACGTATGTTCCTCTCAAGGTCTTGGCTCTTTCCAGAACAGCTACGTTTTCATTGAAACTCAGAAATTTGACCACTATCGGGCTTGTCACCTGGGACGGTGGTGGGTTTTCCACTCCTGTTGGCACGCTCCACTTCAATCTTCCTGTGGTTCATCTTCAGTTTCTCTGAGATTCTTTCTCTCACTTTGTCCTAAGACTCCAGGTCTCATGGAGATTCTGCAATTTCATCCACAACAAACGATGTTGCGCCTTGATTGTCCCTCGATTATCTGATTTCTCCATCATTGTTATCATGGATTAACATAAAGAACTGATGTCCTCTCTCAATGACTTACATATTGCTGTCATCTTGCAGTTTTCCTGATTAAACTCATTGAGCTGACCCTGAGAGAACTGCAAATTGTGGTTCAGGTCCTGGACCTCTCTGGTCCTGGACCTCTTTGTAGCAACTGATAATGTAATAACAGTGAATAATGTAACACCTGAAAATAACGTAATAACTTTTGCATTTATAATGTAATAAATGCTGATAATGTAATATTCTGACCGCATAACTTAATATCGTTTTTGTGCTTAATGTAATAATTATTATAATTATATTACATTTCCATTGATTACATTATAAAGTGGTAACTTTTTTCATCAATAGTGTTGTAACTTAAACCAATAATGTAATAACCTAAAAACACAATTTCTTTAATATCATGCATACTAAGTGTCACACACTTGAGAAACACTTTGCATTTGTATCCATTGCCACAACAGACTTGCACCATTACAGATTGTAGATGGAACCAGACTCATGTCCAGATCTCTCTCTCTCTTTTACACATACAGACAGACTCACTGGGTGTGTATTGGGGGGGTTGATATTACTATTAGAGTCAGGTTTAGAGCTAGGATTCAGGTCCCCATTGGTACTCACAGCAAGTCAGTGGTTGTAACTTGTAACGCTAATGTTATGTTGCATGCAAACAACTCGCTTGTGAAAATACACTCATTGAAAATATTCAATGCGAGTTCCATCTAGCTACCGGAAATATTTATTGCAGGACATGAACGGATAAGGCTCTGGAAGGATGTCTGTCTACAGAGACTACTCCGCTTGTGTCAAGTCATTTTGAATGAAAGTTAACCCGTAACTGGTTTGGTTCTGGTCTATTAACTGGAAAGTGTTAACTCCAAACTTGTCCGCCACGAGTGGGTGGGAGTTTTAATGTTGAATCCAAATTATTCATGGCCCATAATGAAGACACTCCCAAAGAGCTTGTTTTATAAGTCTGATTACCAAAAACTGCCATGTGCTTCATTCCAAAAACGCTTAGGGAACGTGTAGGCCTCTTTCTTAAAGGGATAGTACAATATTTGGGCATTTTGACGGAAGTTGCTAACTAGTATTAGCGCAATTGTAAGTTGTCTGCACACTTCCAGTCATTGCGCTAATGCTAGTTAGCAATGGCTCACAAAACAACCTTCAACTTCCTTCCAACTGCACGCAGAGACACAGCAATGCTATCCTGGAGTTCATATTGAAGTGTAAATGGATCCTTAGTTGAATGAAATACCCTGAAAATAAGATGGAGTGGCAGGGTTGCTAAAAACATTGTATATCTTCCCAATAGCATAAAAAACTAACCTTCTGCGCATGTGCAGGATTCTCTGCTTTTTTTGCTCCCAACGCTGCCAATTCCCTCTCCTGTGTGTGTGTGTGTGTGTGTGTCCTTGTGTTACATTGGGAGAGTTAGTTAAGTGTTCAAGTGTAATTTATTGACCATTTTGGGATACAATGTTAATGCCATATTTCCTGTGAAATATCACCACAACCTAGCAACCACTGTTGCTTGTACTTTAGCTCTTGCCTTGATTAAGTGGCTACAATAGCTAGCTAGCACTTTCCTCGCCATGATGTTAATAACAGAACTATTCAACGGTGGATAAACCCCCACAAAGGACACTGTGAGCCGACTAGCCATGCATGCTCTCCCCACTGAATAGACTGTATCCCGGTGACATCCAGATGGTTACCAATACCAATATTACAATATTTCTCATGAAGAGATCCTACTTGGAATAAATAAATAAAAGAAGAGGAAAACAGTTAGCCAAGACACTACTGACAGTGACACTGTCTCTGATCCTGTCTCAGCTCGCATGTCTCACAGCCTCTGTAGCACATGCACAGAACGTGATTTGTTTTTTGGGCTCTGGGTAAGAAAAGTCTGATTTGGTCATGCAGCCTCTGCTTAAATAAAATGGATGATCTTACTTCTCTTTTGGAGCCGAGTTCTCCTCCTCGTCTTCCTCATCCGTATCCATTGACTGGTGACTGTTTGCTGATGCATAACTCGGAGTCGGAGACTCTGCTCTCTCCAGAAGGACTCTGAAAGTACAATAATTCATAACTTCGAGGAGTAGAAGCGTTAAAAGTCCACTAATTAGTATTGCTATCAACTTCAACAAAATCCCATAAAGTGGGTGAATATTTTACCTGCCGATTCAAAAGGTTATTATTAGGCCTTAGGGATCAAAATTGTTTAAGTTAAGGATTAAGGTTAGGTTTAGATTTAAGGTCAGGGTTGGGGCCGTGAGATCGGGGGTCAAATGCTGTTCATCGACTACAGCTCGGCATTCAACACCATAGTACCCTCCAAGCTCGTCATCAAGCTCGAGACCCTGGGTCTCGACCCCGCCCTGTGCAACTGGGTACTGGACTTCCTGACGGGCCGCCCCCAGGTGGTGAGGGTAGGCAACAACATCTCCTCCCCGCTGATCCTCAACACTGGGGCCCCACAAGGGTGCGTTCTGAGCCCTCTCCTGTACTCCCTGTTCACCCACGACTGCGTGGCCACGCACGCCTCCAACTCAATCATCAAGTTTGCGGACGACACAACAGTGGTAGGCTTGATTACCAACAACGACGAGACGGCCTACAGGGAGGAGGTGAGGGCCCTCGGAGTGTGGTGTCAGGAAAATAACCTCACACTCAACGTCAACAAAACTAAGGAGATGATTGTGGACTTCAGGAAACAGCAGAGGGAACACCCCCCTATCCACATTGATGGAACAGTAGTGGAGAGGGTAGCAAGTTTTAAGTTCCTCGGCATACACATCACAGACAAACTGAATTGGTCCACTCACACAGACAGCATCGTGAAGAAGGCGCAGCAGCGCCTCTTCAACCTCAGGAGGCTGAAGAAATTCGGCCTGTCACCAAAAGCACTCACAAACTTCTACAGATGCACAATCGAGAGCATCCTGGCGGGCTGTATCACCGCCTGGTATGGCAACTGCACCGCCCTCAACCGTAAGGCTCTCCAGAGGGTAGTGAGGTCTGCACAACGCATCACCGGGGGCAAACTACCTGCCCTCCAAGACACCTACACCACCCGATGTCACAGGAAGGCCATAAAGATCATCAAGGACATCAACCACCCGAGCCACTGCCTGTTCACCCCGCTATCATCCAGAAGGCGAGGTCAGTACAGGTGCATCAAAGCTGGGACCGAGAGACTGAAAAACAGCTTCTATCTCAAGGCCATCAGACTGTTAAACAGCCACCACTAACACTGAGTGGCTGCTGCCAACACACTGACACTGACTCAACTCCAGCCACTTTAATAATGGGAATTGATGGGAAATGATGTAAATATATCACTAGCCACTTTAAACAATACTACCTTATATAAATGTTACTTACCCTACATTATTCATCTTTTTTTTTTTTTTTTTTTCCTTTATTTAACCAGGCAAGTCAGTTAAGAACAAATTCTTATTTTCAATGACGGCCTGGGAACAGTGGGTTAACTGCCTGTTCAGGGGCAGAACGACAGATTTGTACCTTGTCAGCTCGGGGGTTTGAACTCGCAACCTTCCGGTTACTAGTCCGACGCTCTAACCACTAGGCTACGCTGCCGCCCCACAAGGGTGCGTTCTGAGCCCTCTCCTGTACTCCCTGTTCACCCACGACTGCGTGGCCACGCACGCCTCCAACTCAATCATCAAGTTTGCGGACGACACAACAGTGGTAGGCTTGATTACCAACAACGACGAGACGGCCTACAGGGAGGAGGTGAGGGCCCTCGGAGTGTGGTGTCAGGAAAATAACCTCACACTCAACGTCAACAAAACTAAGGAGATGATTGTGGACTTATATGCATACGTATATGCATACGTATATACTGTACTCTATATCATCGACGGTATCCTTATGTAATACATGTATCACTAGCCACTTTATACTATGCCACTTTGTTTACATACTCATCTCATTTGTACATACTGTACTCGATACCATCTACTGTATCTTGCCTATGCTGCTCTGTACCATCACTCATTCATATATCCTTATGTACATATTCTTTATCCCCTTACACTGTGTACAAGACAGTAGTTTTTGAATTGTTAGTTAGATTACTTGTTATTACTGCATTGTCGGAACTAGAAGCACAAGCATTTCGCTACACTCGCATTAACATCTGCTAACCATGTGTATGTGACAAATAAAATTTGATTTGATTTGAAATCTTTTTGAGAAAAGTCTTCTTTGAAAAGAATAGTAAAACAACACTATGAGAGGTGGATATAACAAAACAAAATAAAAAATGAATTGATGTCAAAATGAATAAAGTCAATCTCTTACCCCTTGAATTTCTAAAAACCTGTTTTCGCTTTGTCATTATGGGGTATTGTGTGTAGATTGATTAAATAAATGTTTTTCCTCATCAATTACATTTTAGGTCTGGATACTGTCCGAAAGTATTCAGACCCCTTGAATTTTTCCACATTTTGTTACATTACAGCCTTATTCTAAAATGTATTAAATTGTATTTTTCCTCATCAATCTACACACAATACTCCATAATGAAAAACTGGTTATTAGAAATGTTTGCTAATTTATTAAAAATAAAAAACTGAAGTATCACATTTACAAATTTTCGGGTACTACATGTATCCAATTGTGTTATTTCATAGATTTGATGTCATCATTATTATTCTACAATGTAGAAAATAGTCAAAATAAAGAAAAACCCTGGAATATATACAGTGGGGCAAAAAAGTATTTAGTCAAGACACCAATTGTGCAAGTTCTCCCACTTAAAAAGATGAGAGGCCTGTAATTTTCATCATAGGTACACTTCAACTATGACAGACAAAATGAAAAAAAAATCCAGAAAATCACATTGTAGGATTTTAATGAATTTATTTGCAAATTATGGTGGAAAATAAGTATTTGGTCACTTACAAACAAGCAATATTTCTGGCTCTCACAGACCTGTAACTTCTTCTTTAAGAGGCTCCTCTGTCCTCCACTCGTTACCTGTATTAATGGCACCTGTTTGAACTTGTTATCAGTATAAAAGACACCTGTCCACAACCTCAAACAGTCACACTCCAAACTCCACTACGGCCAAGACCAAAGAGCTGTCAAAGGAAAGCAGAAACAAAATTGTAGACCTGCACCAGGCTGGGAAGACTGAATCTGCAATAGGTAAGCAGCTTGGTTTGAAGAAATCAACTGTGGGCGCAATTATTAGGAAATGGAAGACCACTGATAATCTCCCTCGATCTGGGGCTCCACGCAAGATCTCACCCCGTGGGGTCAAAATGATCACAAGAACGGTGAGCAAAAATCCCAGAACCACACGGGGGGACCTAGTGAATGACCTGCAGAGAGCTGGGACCAAAGTAACAAAGCCTACCATCAGTAACACACTACACCGCCAGGGACTCAAATCCTGCAGTGCCAGACGTGTCCCCCTGCTTAAGCCAGTACATGTCCAGGCCCGTCTGAAGTTTGCTAGAGAGCATTTGGATGATCCAGAAGAAGATTGGGAGAATGTCATATGGTCAGATGAAACCAAAATAGTACTTTTTGGTAAAAACTCAACTCGTCGTGTTTGGAGGACAAAGAATGCTGAGTTGCATCCAAAGAACACCATACCTACTGTGAAGCATGGGGGTGGAAACATCATGCTTTGGGGCTGTTTTTCTGCAAAGGGACCAGGACGTCTGATCCGTGTAAAGGAAAGAATGAATGGGGCCATGTATCGTGAGATTTTGAGTGAAAACCTCCTTCCATCAGCAAGGGCATTGAAGATGAAACGTGGCTGGGTCTTTCAGCATGACAATGATCCCAAACACACCGCCCGGACAA
The DNA here is from genome assembly GCF_013265735.2 of Oncorhynchus mykiss. Lineage (NCBI taxonomy): Eukaryota > Metazoa > Chordata > Actinopteri > Salmoniformes > Salmonidae > Oncorhynchus > Oncorhynchus mykiss. The sequence goes on along the minus strand of NC_048583.1, from coordinate 8,685,974 downwards.
CGAAGGAGTGGCTTCGTAAGAAGCATTTCAAGGTCCTGGAGTGGCCTAGCCAGTCTCCAGATCTCAACCCCATAGAAAATCTTTGGAGGGAGTTGAAAGTCCGTGTTGCCCAGCAACAGCCCCAAAACATCACTGCTCTTGAGGAGATCTGCATGGAGGAATGGGCCAAAATACCAGCAACAGTGTGTGAAAACCTTGTGAAGACTTACAGAAAACGTTTGACCTCTGTCATTGCCAACAAAGGATATATAACAAAGTATTGAGATAAACTTTTGTTATTGACCAAATACTTATTTTCCACCATGATTTGCAAATAAATACATTAAAAATCCTACAATGTGATTTTCTGGATTATTTCCCTCATTTTGTCTGTCATAGTTGAAGTGTACCTATGATGAAAATTACAGGCCTCTCTCATCTTTTTAAGTGGGAGAACTTGCACAATTGGTGGCTGACTAAATACTTTTTTGCCCCACTGGCTCGTAAGCAATTCATTCAAACAGCACTTTTGTGCGTTTTGCACGAAGTACAGAGCGTTGTACGAGATCTTCCGTTTCTTGGCAATTTCTCACATGGAATAGCCTTTAATTCTCAGAACAAGAATAGACTGACGAGTTTCAGAAGAAAGGTCTTTGTTTCTGGCCATTTTAAGCCTGTAATCAAACACAAATGCTGATGCTCCAGATACTCAACTAGTCTAAAAAGGCCTGTTTAATTGCTTCTTTAAATCAGGACAACAGTTTTCAGCTGTGATAACATAATTGTAAAAGGTTTTTCTAATGATCAATTAGCCTTTTTAAATGATAAACTTGGATTAGCTAACACAACGTGCCATTGGAACACAGGAGTGATGGTTGCTGATAATGTAGATATTCCATTTTAAAAAATCAACAGTTTCCAGTTACAAGTAATTTACAACGTCGACTCTGTATTTCTGATCAATTTTATGTTATTTTAAATGGACAAAAAAATGCTTTTCTTTCTAAAACAAGGTCATTTCTAAGTGACTCCAAACTTTTGAACGGTAGTGTATATCTATAAATGATTTTAAAATGTATATCCCATATCTACACAAAATTGAAAGCTCTCACAACCCCTGTTCGCAGACACACATTCAATTGTTTCCATACACAGCTGGCGAGTCTGTTGCTAGGTAACTAGATAACGTTAGCTAATTGTTTGCTAGCTGGTTAAAACTAACAAGCATTGTATGCTAGATTAAAAATGTTTTAATTCAACTGAAAACTTCACAAAAAGTCAGAGAACATTGAACTATTATTAGTTTGAGGTCAATGGTAACTTGCTTATCTTGAAATAAAGCTCACATTTTTGTGAGGAGTTTTGCCATTGTCTTCATAGCTAAAGTTTGCTTGCTGTTCTCAACTGCCTGAAATCTCTAGCGTGATTTTACAGAAGACACAACCTATCGTCCTTCCAGGATTTAGTAATTCTGCGTTCACAATCAACGCAATTCAAAAAGAGGGCTCTCAATTTTAACCAATCACCACACGTTTGCTGCATAAACTGGTTCAATCAAGCAACACGTCAACAAACGTTTTCCCTTGTCAGCGCATTTTCGTGAAAAATTACACCAAATCATTGCAAATTGCAATGCAAAGTGTCATTATTGCCAAAGCAGAATCAAGCATTTTGGCCTGAAACTATGACAAAAACAAACTGTGAAATCCTGGGGGGACTGTCATAACAAGGCAAGTGGGGACCTCTTGTGGTGGACACACAATGAACAAAACCCTTTTCTACAGACTTGAATAGGATAATAACAATGTAATTGGTTACTCTTCTATATTCTACTGCATACAACCAATTATAGCCTCCTACAAGCGACAACAGTAAATAGATTCATTAGTGACAGCAAATTGGATAAAATGCCATAAATAAAATGTGTGATCTTACTCCTCTTTTTGAGATAAGTTTCCCTCTTTGAATCTAAGAGGGATACCCATAGATTGATCACTTTTCATGGATATATAACTGGGAGCTGGTGACACTGGTCTCCGCAGATGGACCCTGCAAGCAACAAAAGACAGTCCCACAATTAAATTTAACCTACAATAAACATGTACATCACATGATACATGTATATGTCACACAGCTATACTACGCTGTATAGGCTGTACTGGTTTACCTTTCATCGATTATTTGGTCTCCATCATCACTTGGGTCTCTGCTTGAAGTCACTGACTGGTCACTCATAGACATATGACTAGCTGGAAGTAGCTGGAGATGCTTCAAATTGTTTCTGTGAACATAAAACAAAGTAACTGTGAGGTAATCAATAAAAAACGATCAGACAAGCAACAAATAATAATTAGAAGCACCTTAGTTCTCCGTCACTCTCCAGTGTTCTAGTGGACTCACAGCTGGGTGTAGAAAAATCTGTTATATGCACATGGACACTGAACAGAGTAGAATTTTATTGCAGCTATAGCGTTTGAGAACCTTCTGATAGTGAACCAGGGATTGGAACGGTTCAGGGAACCGAACTGAAAACCGTAATGGAAGAAAAACATTTTTGAG